>NC_089804.1:54721978-54816978 GCF_029633855.1 Hoplias malabaricus
TTGAACCATAATAGGGCTGTCCCTGTGATTCCAACCATGTTTTCTAACCTTTCTATGAGAATATTGTGGTCTATTGTATCGAAGGCTGCGCTTAGGTCAAGAAGCACCAACAGGGATACGTGGCCTTGATCAGAGGCAAGAAGAAGATCATTTGTTATCTTGACTAGAGCTGTCTCTGTACTATGATGTTGCCTGAATCCAGATTGGAATTTTTCATATATATGATTCTTATGTAGATATGAACTAAGTTGTTGGGCCACAGCTCTTTCTAAGATCTTAGACAGAAATGGCAAATTAGAAATAGGCCTGTAATTAGACAGTGTACTAGCATCAAGATTTGGTTTCTTGATCATAGGTTTAATAACTGCTAGTTTAAAAGCTTTGGGTACATGGCCCAGACTAAGCGATGAGTTTACTATAGTTAAAAGAGGATCAATAATAGCTGGTAGTACTTCTTTGAGCAAGTTTTAGTTGTTCAGAACCTGCTTGATTTTTTGTAATTCTAGAAAACACACTAAACAGTGCTCTCGGATTATTTTTATTATTGGAGATCAGCGAGGCCAGATATGCTGAGCGAGCTTTAGTGAGGGCATTTCTATACTCTATAAGGCTGTCCTTCCAGGCAGAATGAAACACTTCAAGCTTGGTTGATCGCCATTTCCGCTCTAGTTTTCGTAATGTTTGTTTTAAAGTACGGGTCTTATCGTTATACCATGGTGCGAGCTTTTTCTGTCTTATACTTTTATGTTTAAGTGGTGCTACCTTTTCTAAAGTAGATCGACAGGTATTTTCTAGGTAGTCAGTTAGTACATCTAGGTCCATTGGGTCTGATGGAGTTGGAACTGGGGTCGATAGTTCTGGTAGGTTTTCTATAAATTGTAGGGCGGTAGATGGTTTTATTATACGCCTTGTAGAATAGCGAGGGTTCTTACATAGATTATGGATAAAACGTAGCTCATATGAAATTAAGTAATGATCGGAGATTGCTGAGGATTGCGGTAAGATATTAATTTTGTCAATGTTAAGACCTAGTGTCAGAACTAAGTCTAAAGTGTGGCTGCAGTAGTGTGTAGGCCCTGTTACATTTTGTGTAATACCAATAGAGTCTAAGATTGAGGTAAATGCCTTTTTTAGTGGGTCACTTTCCTTCTCGAAATGGATATTGAAATCTCCTACAATTATAACTTTATGATTGCACACCGCTAGGTTTGTAGCAAAATCGCTGAATTCTTTCAGAAATTCTAAGTAAGGCCCTGGTGGTCTGTAAATGTTGCATAATAAAAATGCGTCCTTTTTTGTGACCGGATTTGTAATAATAGTGGAGAGAACCTCAAAAGAAGAAAAGGTGTCACATTGTTTAAGACTAATTTCTAGGGTATTTTGGTAAATTACACATACTCCACCTCCTTTGCCTGATATTCTTGGGCTATGTGCATAATTATAGCCTAGGGGGGTGGCTTCATTTAGTGCTAAATATTCATTTGGTTTAACCCACGTTTCCGTGAGACAGAAAACATTGAATTTATGATCACTTATAATATCATTTACGATGAGTGCTTTTGAGTTTAGCGATCTTATGTTGAGTAACCCAAATTTTAGTTCTGAGGTGTTGCTGCTAGGTGTTGTGTATGATTTAATATTGATTAGGTTGCTGAAACAGGCTGATTTTGTTTTTCTACTTTTACATTTAGTTCGGGGGAAAGACACAGTCTCAATACAGTTGAACCTGGGTGACGCCTCAAGACAGTTCGCAGACGGTCGGTTTAGCCTGTCTGTCTGCGGCCTGGTCCCGGCTCTGGATTGTCAGCAGCTATCTACACTACTCTGCCGACTAACTAAAAGACTATGTGCTATACTGCAAGAAAGTAAGGCAGCACCCTCCCGCGTGGGGTGGATACCATCCCTACCTATAAGACCAGGCTTGCCCTCAAAACGTAACCAATTGTCTATAAAGCCCACTTGATTTTCGGAACACCACTTGGACATCCAGCAGTTTAACGCCGAAAGTCTGCTGTAAGCTTCGTCGCCACGCCGCATTGGTATGGGACCAGAGCAGATTACGGCATCGGACATCGTCTGGGCCAGTTTAATCACCTCTGTAATATTACCCTTAGTTACCTCAGACTGCCGCAGACGAATATCTTTGGCCCCTACATGAATGACTACCCTCGAATATCTCCTATTAGCTAACAGTCTAAGGTTGCCACTAATATCCGGCGCTCTGGCTCCCGATAAACAGCTAACTGTTACTGCCGGCGCCCCTAAAGGAGTAGCTAGTTTCACGTGCCGAACAATAGAGTCTCCTATAACCAGAGCACTCTTAACAGGCTCCTCAGCGGGTGCTTCGCTGAGCGGGGCAAACCTGTTTGACACGCGAATCGGAGGAGCGTGGTGTCCCGGTGGGCTAGCTTTGGCCTCAGCGTTAGCATCAGCCTTAGCTTTCCGGCTATGACGCCGAGACGTCACCCATTCACCCCGCTGTGAGGGCTCTAACGCCGGAGTCGCTTTGATAAAGGAGGGTGGTCCCAGGAGCATCTGAAAGCTCTGAATAAATAGAAAGCTCCGCAGACACAGGCCTTTGCTGCAGTTCTTTCTAAACGCTCTGAACGCTGATCCTTTTTTGGGTCAGTCCAGGCCAGTGGACAGTCAGAGAGAGGGAGAGACGGCGAGGGACACCAAGTTGGTGACACGGCCTGTCGCTAAGGGGCCAAGTCACCTAGCAACTCCACGGCAACCGATCCACCGTGGAGTGGTGCTTGTGTTGGGGGCTGTGACATAAGCAGGGGCCAAAGAGAACCCCAACGGACCCCCCAAAAGCACACCTGCATGGGGGACGGGCAGGGGGCAAAGGGGGTGGTGGGGGGGGGGGTAATGAAAGAGAAAGAAAGAAAGAAAGAAAGAAAGATAATGAGTGAAAGAGGGAGAGAAACAAAAAGTCAGAGAGAAGAGAAATTAAGAATGTGTGTGCCTAAGATAGGAAGGGGGAGAGACAGATAGATGAAGAGAGAGAGAGAGAGAGAGAGAGAGAGAGAGAGAGAGAGAGAGAGCTTTACAGATGTAGAACCAACCCTGAAACCTGACCTTTCCATTAACGTCAATGAAAGACACACACACACACATATGCAAAAGAAGGCCCAAATTTTTGACAGGCTGTGTGTATGTGTGTGTGTGTGTGTGTGTGTGTGTAAATCTTCTCTGAGGCTCAGCTCTGCGGTGTGTGATATGGTTTGAATGGCAGCATCAGGAAAAGCGTTTATACGCTTGTGTTATAGATTACAGTACGACTCACTGTAAACCCCCCCAGAGCTTCCTCAGGACGCCCACCACACTGATGATTTACACATGAGCCTCCCGCACACACACACACCCCGCTCCCCAGCTCTGTTCCTGTCATACACTGTCTTCAGTGTCTGCAACTAGAAAGGCAGAAATAGACAGAGAGAGAGAGAGAGATAGATAGATAGATAGATAGATAGATAGATAGATAGATAGACTAGAATGGGCCTCAGAGCAACGGCATATTAGCTTTATATCATAAGTCCAATGCCAAATGTCAGCTAGTTGTGTATAAAACCCCTATTGGGCTGTAGAGTAGTGGATCTGTGTTCTCTGTAATGGCAGACGTCCATCTAGTATCTATGGAATGAGTCGATGTCCTCATGGCTCAGTATCATCCACACCTCACAGAAATATTACAATCTAGAACAAAGCTTACACAAAAGAATAGAGTTTATTTCAGAAGATTTTTGTACAAGCTGGTGTCCAAAATGTTTGGACATATAGTTTATTATTTCAGAGTAATTCTAGAGAGGACCTGACTTTCTTGACTGTGCTCATGTACTTTAAAGAGCATTTCAGTGTCCAGTTGTGGACGTCTATTGGCATTTTATGGGATGAGCACACCTGAAAAAGACAAAAATATACTTATTCTACCCAAAAGTATAATTATAAATTGTCAACAGGGAAGAAGGCCAGAGGCTGTGAAAGAGACATGACGTGACCAAGGGAAACGTAAAGATGGTCAAAATGTTGATGTTTATCATGACGTTTCCCACAGGGCCAGCGGTTGTAAATCCAGATGTTTTCGGATGCTCAGGTGATGAAATTCAAATGCAGATCCCACGTTGGAAAAGAAAAACGAGGCAATAGCCTAAGTCTTCCTCTCAGCAACATTAGCATCTCGGTCAGATTGTGTTTCAGTGATGATGACCTAAAAGAAACACCAAAGAAAACAGTAGCTCTTTCGGCCGCTTATTTGATTATTTTTATTATTTAAGGGACCTCACAGATAAGCTTTTAATCTAATAGTAACAGAACAGTGGATGAACTAAATATAACCACTCTGTTCAAAGGCAAAAGTTTAACCATAGCTAAAACAAGGCTACATGCCTTCCCAGATCCTATACAGTATACAGTGTAAATATCCCGTTTAAACAGAAAAATACATTTATTTATAAATAAATTGCAGATGATTTTTTAGGGGTGGTTATTTTTAAATTCTTCATTGTACTATGTTCAATGTTAAAATAAGGCAGTGTTAGAACCAAGATGTCTTGCAGCTGCGTAAATATTAGGACAAGTTAAATGCTAATGTTAGCGAGGTAGCATCTAGACATCTCAGCTTGACGTCTTTTCTCTGGCTGAGTTAAGGGCACTTATGTTATTTTGGGTTTTATTTAGGGTTTATTTTGGGTTTTGTTAAGCTAAGGCTAAGTATTTTGCCATAAATTAAAATGTACTACTTCTACATTCTTTACAACTCAGTCATACACTAATGTTAGCCTTAGCTTTATTTATTAGCATATATGAGTGGCTAGAATGAGGCATAGTCAAAAGGCCTTGAAGTATATTATAGAAATAGTGTGAAAATATTTTAATGTACACAAATCCAGAGATTCTTACAGCAATTGTCTACTTTATACTCAAGTTTTAAGTGACTTTCTGAAGTTTGTGCGTGTGTGAACTGCAAAAAAAAAAAAGCAACACTGAATAACACGTCAGGCGCTGTGTTATTATATAGCGCCATCTAGTGGTGACACTAAATTGTCAGCTCATATTTCGTATCAGGTACTACTTGCCAATTATAAAACATTCCAAACAATACACTCGCAGTCCATTCTCTCAGCTTCACTGATCATACAGGAGCACTTTGTAGTGCTACAATTTCAGACTGCTGTCCATCTGTTGTTCTGAATACACCTTTAGCCCCTTTTCACCCTGTTCTTTGGTGCTAGGGTCACCCACAGAACAAGGGTATGGCCATAATATTATGACTGTAGTGTGTAGATTTATTTTGGAGAAACATCATGAACATCACTGCTTGGCCCTTGTCCAAGTGTCTCAGATCATCACACTCACCCATTTACTGTTCTGGGGGTCGGGAATACGCCCAGCAATGGGCTCTGAAGCAGAGGAACGTGGCCCTCTGGAGTGATGGAGCTTCATACAGTGCTCTTTGAAAGAGCAGCACAGGAGCCTTAGGTCACTTAGCTCAATGCTGACAGCATGCTAGAAAGAAATACACTGGGCAACCATAACATAACTACCACCTCGTTTCTACACTCACTGCCATTGATTCTATACGTGCAGTCTGCCTACATTCTGTAATTGTAGAACTACAAACGGTACTCCTGTATGGTCTGTGGAGTTGAGGGAATGGACAGAAAGCGTAGTAGACACTTGTAGGTGGTAATGTTATGGTGGATGAGTGTTTAAAGCCTAAAGAAAATCATTACTACCAATGATTTCAGATGAATACATCACCTTTTAAAAGAAAACAAACACACAACTATTGTATGCTTCTCTACAGCGGTATAAACCACAGTTTATTGCGGATTTAAAAAAAAAAAGGACATGAGTTTCTCAAAGAAACTTTAACCATTAATTTGCAAAAGAAGGAACTTACAAAAGCAGACAGCAAAATAACGTCACTTCACTAAAGCTCCGAATGATACCCATGTAAATTATGTGTGCTTTACATGTGTCAGAACAAGTCCACTATGTACAATTCTTATACTCTTTGTCACTTACACACTTTTACACTCTTCAGAAACCTCCTGCATTCAGGGACCAGAGGCAGCAAACTCCCGAGGACTCCCAGCTCAATTTATGAAAGATATGAAGGGCAGAATCTGACTAGGTTTCACAGATTTAGTCTAAGAACTGCTTTGATAAAGGCCAGAAGATTAAAATATCTAACACATGTAGGAGGAATCTATAACTCAAATACGACATTATGGGTCATTTGGTCCCATTTATTAGAAGATAAGAACAATAGCAGTAATAATAACGAATTACAACTGGAGTGTGGTGTTCATTCCAGCCGTCACCTACAAAAAAAAGGGACCTTCTTCATCATTTGTACAAACCAAAATCAGACATTACACTTTTACTGTGCTTTGAACACTTCCTAAATTTGGGGACAAAACCTGGTATCTCCAAAATGGTGACACAGGAGAGAGAGAGAGAGAGAGAGAGAGAAAGAGAAAAAGAGAGAAAGAGAAAGAAAGAGAAAAAGAGAGAAAGAAAGAAAGCGAGAGAGGTTTTAATTTTAAGATTCTGGCCCATGAACTGAGTATAATAATAATAATAATCCTAGAAGTACGCATAAAAGGCAAAATGGACGAAATGCGCAGAAACACGGGATGAAACTGGAAACAAAACATCAAAGAAAACGTAGGCACTGAGTAAGCTGTTGTACATCTCGCTTTACAAACCACAAAAATAATAAAAACAGTATCCCATCATCGTTAAGCCAGTCACATAATACATCAGCCTGCTCCATGCACCATACAACACACTAAGCAACATGAAAAGAGCGCCCCCTGGAGCCAGAGAGGGGCGCTGAACTATGACGTATGATGGTGGAACAAAAATGAAAGGGGCGTGACTGAGGGGGTCCTTTAGAGTTTATTTGTCTTTATCCGATTCTGTCTTTTCTTCTTTCGCCGATGCCTCTGCTTCAGGTGAAGTTTCTTCATACCTGTGAAAGGAAGGGTACAGAGAGAGACAGAGATGAGAATACAGCAAGGTTTTATTATTTTTCTCCTCATGAAAACAAAATTGAGGATTCTACAAGCGTCACAAGTTCTCTGGTTCTCTAAACAAGCCTGTCCCTGGACAAAAGCTGAGTAATGAATGGACAGCTGAAGGCAGCAAGCACAGACTTTCTTGTTGTGAAACTGATGATGTGTAGCTGAATTTAAACATGGGAATCTGTATTAATTCAAAGCAGCACTTATCCGTGTATGTTCAGAGAAACAAAAGGATCTTCCATATGATTTTTCAGAGTTTATGTGGAGTGGTATTCCGCCGTCTCACCATTAAAACACTGATGTAGAGGGAAATCAGAGCCGAGTGTGGATTTTTGAGTATGGTAGGAACTCACGGTCCAATCAGAAATTGACAGGGAGGAGCTTCACCAATACTACAACACCCAGACAGTGCACTAAATGTGGCACTAAAAGGGGCAAACAGCATTGCAGCTGCAGCTTGATGTGATGTGTGGGATATTTGAGCGTAATTGCCATAGAAACAGTTAATTGTGTCTTGTTACTAAGAAGTATTTTAATATTGTGTGTTCTAGCCTGCCCAAATCACAGGTCGTAGTATGTATTGTATAATAATAGTGTGCAGACACGTACCATACAAAAACACCATGAAATGTACAGCATGATGTTCCTGCGTAATACCAACTGCATACATTTTCATTGTGAGGTCATATCTGCACTTGTGAAGCTATATATAACACTTAGCAAAAGGGTGGAGAAGAAGGATAAGGGGGGGGGAGTGGAGTGGCCTAATTGAGATCCAGGGGCAGGTTAGGACTCACTGCATTAGGAATGGCAGGATGAATGCAGCAGGGACAATGATGATTTAAGGATGGAGTACTGAGCGTTTCAGGGGTAAAGACCGGGGCAAAAGGGGGCATACCTCCCCGTAGAAGGCAGAGAGGGCGGTAGGGACGGAGTGGCGATTACATGTTGGAAAGGGTGTGGTGGCGACGCCGGGGGGAGGAGCCAAAGGAGCTCTGCATGGAGTCAGCCAGACTGGCCGGGGAGCCTGAGACTGTGGGGAAGTGGGTGAGGCGTGGCGTGTGAGGTAACACCTCCTCGGACGACTCATAGCTACGCACCGCACCGGGAAGACGGAAGGAAAAAGGAAAAGAGAGTACAAAAAGAGGGAGACAGAGGAATAAAGAGGAAAGGGAGTGAGAAACGATACACAGAGAGAGTAAAGGATAACAGAATCGCTTAAAGACTTTTATATAAGTTTTTGCCTCAAATATAGACCTGTCCAGACATGCGTGGATTCCTAAATCATCATTAAATTGGCTCAAATGGCAGTTAAATAACCTCCCAAAACTTGCTAGTATATTTTCTGACTCTGTATGTCATAGTGCCATCATCAAAAAGAGTCATAGGTCTAAAAACACGTGTGCGCTGTAGTGTGGAAGATGCTAAATTGTTGGCTATAACTTTCCATTACTTGGAAATCCAAAGAAAGGTTAGTGTTTATGGGTTACTTCCTTTAAAAAGCGCTTCATTTTAATTTTTAATTTAAAAAGTAAAAATAAAATGTTGTATTGTGCTGTAAGTACTTCTACTGAATGTTTTTGTGGGTTTTCAGACAGTCAGATGATTTAGACACGGCGTGACCAACCAGTGAAAAACCCAAGAGCAAAAAACACCGTAACCTAACACTCGAGTCGTCAGGTGTCCGCTCTGAAGGTCACCACTTCGTCGTTGCCATGGCAGCTATCAACGGGCTGGAATTTCCTTCATCCCGTGTGCAAGAGGCGGGCAGGTGCAGCCAGACATCCAGCACCTAATGCCAGCTTCACCTTCTCTGTGCCAGGGCTCAGGATCACCTGCTCTGACTCATGCACACTACGTCCGGTCGGGGGGCTGATCAATGGACGGATAAATGAATGGAGGTTTGTGTGGGTGAGGATTAGCATCTGGAAATATTAAAGAGCCCATTTCCTACACTTCACCGGTAGTTAATTCTTCCCCTGTGGCCCATTTACTCTAATATTTCAACTATAAATACATTTCATTTATTTATGCTCCGAGGGGCTGCTTTGTAGTGTGCCTCGTCAAAAAAAACGTTCTCTCACAGAGTGAAGAGTCACAGCCAGGTCCTGAGTGTTCTGTGGCACTTCCACAAATGAGTGAGAGGAGAGATTAAGAAGATATCAAGAAGCTTACCTAAACATTTCCGTCAGCTCTCCTTTCACTAAAGCCACCATCACTGGGAATCCTACGCAAGCCGGGACCAGGTACAGCAAAGCAGGCTGGGAAACAGAACACACACACATCAGAAAGTGTTTGGCAAGTGCCTACTGCCATGCTGTGTCCTTGCCTCTTCTATTTCTCACCTGAGCGTGCTTGAACGTGTGCATGACAAAAATAGTGAGGCCCAGGCCAAATATGTAGGCAAGGAAACTGGTGTAGAAGTACGTCCGGGAGTTCTTCTTTAAACTGGAAGTAGAAATGGGCGGCATATTAGGTTTTTGCAGTGTGTTTGTTCCAGCAGCTTATAGAAAAGCAGTACTGTAGCTGCTTAACAACAAGTACTCAGTGAAACTATTAATTAAAAAGATAATAATACACAGTCTTTACAGCTGAGAGTTAGCTATGAGACTCTTATTTATTAAATATTCAGATATTTAAATAAATACAAAATGGGTACACAGCCAAAACTGAACTCTTTCTATGGTGAGGATCTGAGAGACTTTACCTGACATCAAAACGAAGCAGCAGAGCAATGAAGATGCCTGAGAACAAAGAGGAACATTTAGAGCCTGACTACAATAATGAATGGGCAGAAGGTTATTTTTCTTTAACACTATACTATCACATCACTAGAGAAAAGGGAAGCTATGCTTCTATGCATTTTCTAATTTTAATTTTTCTTTAAACCTGTAGCCTGATTTAATATATGTGTCCTCATTTTCAGCTGATTGCACATGTTTAAAGGCTAAGCACCAGCTCTATGAAAGTGTCAAACAAATAAATACAGTGGAATTTGAGTTCCTAACTTGTTTTCTGACTATCAATAAACACATGTTATTTCTTACTAATTCAAGGAATAAGGTTTAAAAGACTGCCCCCCCCCCCAACGTTGTTGGGAAACTCTAATAGGCGTCTTGCCTGTGACGTAGATGGTGGACAACAACTCTAGAAGCTGCACTTAATTTAATGCAAAATGAGGAAAATGTGTGTTGTTTTTGGCTGCAATCATTCAATGTACAGTGGGACATCTGTGCACAAATGGCCCAAAGATCCCAAAATATCCAGAACATGGACTAAATTTGTCCACTTTAAACGGGCGCTTTGGAAAGGACCATCCGCTCACTCCGTTATCTGTAGCTCATTTCACTGGCGCTTTTCCAACAATATGGGCATGTAAGGACACCAACGAAAGGGGTTCAAGAGCCTCTGTAACATGGAGGTAAACAGGGTAAGGACACTCACTTCGCCTGTTTTAGTTGGTGTTAGTTAACGTTAGCTTGACTCGCTAAACTCGGTGTCTCAGATTATACTCGGCTACGTAGCTGCATTACGGAGGTTTATAGTGTCGGATGAATTCGAGTTCGACTTCGATCACATTTACAAGAATAACGGTACCTCTACATTTGAGTTTAGCTTATTGCTAGGCTATTGTCATGAATAATGTTGTTTATTTAGCTAGATACTGTCATAACAGTCAGTCATAACGGTGTTTTACCGCGGCGTTGTTCAGCTGTTGTCCACCAGTGACGTCACGGTCGCGTTCAAGAATTTCCGTAGAGAGCTCGGGTTTTTCCGTCAATTTAATAAAATTGTCAGTTTTAAAGCAAATTAAGCTGCTATTTTCATTTTAATTCATACTTATATCTGTCAGTAACTACAATAATGTGAAATATTCATGGAGGTTCATTAAGTGGTGCTTGGCCTTCAAAACAAAATAAATGCTTAAGAAAAATTGCGCAAAAAGACAATACTAGTAGAGTGATTGTACTAGAACTTAAACGTGTATTCTGATGACATGTTACATATTAAAAATGCATTTGGGAATCAATAAATATGATGTGTTTTATTTTATATAGTATATTAAAGTAAATATACTATATATTGAAAGTGATGTTGCTAAAAATCACCACAGCATGTGACAGCCCTTCAGTACCTGGAATAACAATGTCTCCCAGACCCAACATGGCAAAATTATTAGCCTCCAGTCCTTTCTCCAGTAGATCCTGTGGGAAGACCACTGGGGGAAAATGGAAAATAATACAAAAGACAGAAAACCATAGTCAGGTTTATTTTTTGAGCTTATTTCTCCAAGCAGTAGTACTGAGATAATGAAAAGGCCAAGGACCAACAAGTAGCCAAGCCTAACTAAAATATAACAAACAAGTAAATAATAGTGTACTCACACTTAATTGGGGCCTCAAATGACTTGGCCACGGTCACCATAACATTGGTGCCAAAGACCTAGATGAAAGACAAAAAGAACCAGAGTTAAGGGGCTATGGATTAATTTCCAAAAGACAACAAACAGCTTCTGAAACTATAAATGTGGTTAAAAGAATTAATTAATTCATTCATTCATTGTCTGTAAGCGCTTATCCAGTTCAGGGTCGCGGTGGGTCCAGAGCCTACCTGGAATCATTGGGCGCAAGGCGGGAATACACCCTGGAGGAGGCGCCAGTCCTTCACAGGGCAACACACACACACACACACTCGCATTCACACCTACAGACACTTTTGAGTCGCCAATCCACCTACCAACGTGTGTTTTTGGACTGTGGGAGGAAACCGGAGCACCCGGAGGAAACCCACGCAGACACAGGGAGAACACACCACACTCCTCACAGACAGTCACCCGGAGGAAACCCACGCAGACACAGGGAGAACAAACAAACTCCTCACAGACAGTCACCCGGCGGAAACCCACGCAAACACAGGGAGAACACACCACACTCCTCACAGACAGTCACCCGGAGGAAACCCACAGAGACACAGGGAGAACACACCACACTCCTCACAGACAGTCACCCGGCGGAAACCCACGCAAACACAGGGAGAACACACCACACTCCTCACAGACAGTCACCCGGAGGAAACCCACAGAGACACAGGGAGAACACACCACACTCCTCACAGACAGTCACCCGGAGGAAACCCACAGAGACACAGGGAGAACACACCACACTCCTCACAGACAGTCACCCGGAGGAAACCCACGCAGACACAGGGAGATGGTTAAAAGAATAATTTTTTTAATTAAAAAGTGCAGTAGGTAATTTTAATTATTTTCTAACTTGTACAAATAAATTACAAAACATAACCATGTATATATAACAAATAGTTATTTTAATTAGGCGGCAGGTAGTGTCGCAGTCACACAGCTCCAGGGGCCTGGAGGTTGTGGGTTCGATTCCCGCTCCCGGTGACTGTCTGTGAGGAGTTGGTGTGTTCTCCCCGTGTCCGCGTGGGTTTCCTCCGGGTGCTCCGGTTTCCTCCCACAGTCCAAAAAACACAAGTTGCAGGTGGATTGGCGACTCAAAAGTGTCCGTAGGTGTGAGTGTGTGAGTGAATGTGTGTGTGTCTGTATTGCCCTGTGAAGGACTGGTGCCCCCTCCAGGGTGTATTCCCGCCTTGCGCCCGATGATTCCAGGTAGGCTCTGGACCCCCCGCGACCCTAAATTGGATAAGCGGTTACAGATAATGGATGGATGGAGTTATTTTAATTATCAGCAAAAGCACAGATGCATTTTGTGCCTGAGAAAACCTGTGTGAATTACTGCAGTCTGGGATGGAGTTCACTTGTCTGGCCACCGGAGGTTGCCTTAACTGCACTAGTGATGGGGATTCATAACACGCTAACGGTACAACTCTATTAAATCATCATAACGCAGAATAGCGCTCTGGTAACATTGCCTGCTGTAGAATTGTGTAACCAAATGAAAAGCTTAATACGTTGAATATCTGTTTGTTTGCTACTATTAATGACCTTTTTCTCTGAAAAAACTTTGTTTTTCCAGTAGCTCTTAGTTAACTGACCCTTGTTAGCACTAAACCACATGCTTGTTCCTCTAATGTTTCGTTATCAGCTGCTCATTGGGATCCAGCTGGAAATAAAACCTGGAGATGCTCACTGTGGCTTTATCCAAGGACTGAAATATTCACGAATAATATAAACGAATAAAAAAAGTTGGTTAACTCACCCAGAACACATCGTATACAAACAGACCTCCAAGCAGGATGCAGCCAGTGCTGACGTTATTCAGGTGCAGGAGCTCCACTCCGTTTAGAGCAAAGGCCAAACCAAACAGGTTATTGGCCACCCAGTGCTGTCAATGAGAAGTACAGAGGGGTCAAAGGCTACAAAGCAACATTGACTACTTCACCTGATTCAGAATGGACTACTACTGCTGTCAGATCAAGTCTCTTATGAGTTCACAAAGGAAGAAACTATTACTTTGAAACATATGTAAAATTCTCCCAGTTTCTTTGTTTTATTGATAATAGCAGGGAGACTAGAACAGACAGTATTTCCTTTAAAAGTAGGAACAGCAGTAAACGGAGCACAATCAGTAATAATAAACCTAGCAGTAGTCCTGGATAGCAGCTCCTATGTAGCAGTTCCTATATACACAAGTGAGTGGCGCCGCCTGGTGGAGAGTTGTAGGCTAACTGGGCAAGTGAAGTGAAAAATCAGGCAGCCACTCTTCATATGGCTAACGTCATCAGAACAACACTTGTCCCTAATGTGAACAGATAGTTCCATAATTTAATATAATTTTGCAGAGATGTGTACCTTTTTAAGGACGTACCAGACGCCCACCACGCTGCTGATCCCCAGACAGATCAGGTCCTTGGTGTCAAACTCGTAGTTGATAATTTCTGTGGGGGGAAAAATATTGTTTTTACTATGTTCTGAAGATTAAAGACAGACCTGGGACACTATCGCAGCATCATTCTCAGTTTCTAATGATGACATCTGCAGAGTGGTGCTCTAGTGCCCTGAGCACAGCTTGTAACCACCAACCTCCTCCTTTCTTTCACTCCCCGATTACAGTTTTCACCTCCCCTCTCATTAAAATCATTCACTTAATGCGCTTCTCTCAGTCAAATCAGCTTCATAATCATCAAAGTCGTTCCAAATCATTTAAAAAGCAGGAGATAAGTAACATTGAGTTTTAAATTCATTGTGTTAAAAGCAATAATAGCCTTGTTAGTATCGATTTCAAACAGCAAGAAAACTCACACAGTATACCGCCCCCCCATTTCTGCCATTGCTTAAACACTGTAGAAAAGAAATAGGTGAAGGGTCGTTTAAAAGGACTATGTACATGAATCCGTACACAGTAGATACTTTGTCCAGTAATGTTCTCAGGAGAAAAGCAATGTAAACATGGACATGGCCATTGACAGATTAGCTTTTGCAAATGGAGAAAATCCAAGGATTCCATGTAAATATTAACTGTAGCCAAACTTAAAATTTGGACATTATTTGACAGAATTATCTTCCAAAATGTGGGTCACTGTGCTACTGCAAAAATAACATGGGTTACAGTCATGTGATTTTTATTTGTGTCATGGCCGCCATATTGGGGACTGACTGGTCTGGTTTCAGTGCGCTAATGTAAACAAATGGAACAGTTGGATACATTTCTCACACCCAGCTCCACCCTCAAGGCTGGAGAGGGTCTCGCAGCACTCAGAAGCAATAAAACAATGCCTCTGACATCAGAGTTGTGTCCCTAATAGTACTGTGATGTCATAGGCAACCCATGAACATAACCACGATGCAGCCCTTCAAGTTTCCAAGCATATTAAAGACTTTAAATATACTTATTCAACATCAAATTCACTCCTCACCTTCTTTGCTCTCTCCTGACCCCTGTGTGAAGAGGAGCTGGTACTGCTTGTTGGGCAGATTGGCAGGGATTACTCGATTCATGAAGGGACTGATAAAAACATGAGGGGTTATGTAATTAGCCTCATTCACAGCAGGTTGGATCAGACACTGCAGGAACTTAGTAAAGAATTCAGTTTATGAGGAAGTGCTAGCCCCAAGCAGCTCTTACCTCATTGTGTGTGACAGAGCTAAAATCCCCAGCACAAAGAAGTACATGGACAACAGCAGGTTGATGTACTCCTGAGAGAAAATCTAAATAAAATGAGATAAAATATGTATTTAATGAGGCTCTGTCTTCGAGTTTCTTACTTATAAAGGCATTCCTCCTCACATCTTTAGTCTTGGAACATTACCTACTTGACAGATAATCAAATTAATGTTTTTAATAATTAAGCATTTATTAATATTTGGAGTTATATTGGCTCTGATCCATATTTTGCTCTGTTCAATCAAATAGAATATTCTGGTTCTTGAACCAGAAGCTTCTTTAGCAAAGACATACCCATGTACATCATTGTGGTTTATGATAAAAAAACCTACTATTCTTTGGTTACAGCTAGGAATGAATCCTAGGAGTGGATCCAGGACCTGTTTATGTTGGTGGAAAGGCACCGAAAACAGTTCAAAATCGTGTACGAACAGGAACAGAACCAGATTCAAGTTGGTGGAAAGGAGCTAATTGTGTCAAATAAAATATATATATATATACACATGGGTTGGACAATGAAAGTGAAACACCTGGTTTTAGACCACAATAATTTATTAGTATGGTGTAGGGCCTCCTTTTGCGGCCAATACAGCGTCAGTTCGTCTTGGGAATGACATACACAAGTCCTGCACAGAGGTCAGAGGGATTTGAAGCCATTCTTCTTGCAGGATAGTGGCCAGGTCTCTACGTGATGCTGGTGGAGGAAAACGTTTCCTGACTCGCTCCTCCAAAACACCCCAAAGTGGCTCAATGATATTTAGATCTGGTGACTGTGCAGGCCATGGGAGATGTTCAACTTCACTTTCATGTTCATCAAACCATTCTTTCACCAGTCTTGCTGTGTGTATTTGTGCACTGTCGTCCTGATACATGGCACCGCCTTCAGGACACAGTGTTTGAACCATTGGATGCACATGGTCTTACTGGTGCAATGTGCAATTAATGAAGATTGTCCACCAGGCTGCTCCAGTTTAGCCATGAAACCTCCCACACTACAATGACAGGTGTTTCACTTTCATTGCTGTGTGTAAAGACAACATTTTGGAAGAAAGAGATGATTATCATGATGGATGATCTAATCTGCTCACCTTGAAAAAAAGATAGAGGCCAAACAGGGTGCAGCTGGCGATGATGGGGAAGCGAGCGGCATCTCTGCTGGTGATGGTCTCTGGCATATCTGAGGAGTTCTGAGAGACAGAACAAGAAATGATAATAGACTGTTAGACTTCATCACTGAAAAACAAATGTGTTATCACTCATCATTAGCATCACTACCTCATGGTAACACCAGTGTTATTAGGAATGGAAACCCTAAACAATGAGAAAATGGTCCCCAGCAGCACATGCTGTGATCTTTTTCATTCTAAACTACATCCACGATGGTGAGATACGATGTCACATGCCAAACAATGCCACAAAGGATTTCAGCCACAAATTAAACTGAGCCACAGTGGAATAATGTCTCTATAAAGTGGGTCAGCGTGGGGAAAGAGTGTGTCAGAGACTCAACAGGCTACAGTTTAATATATAGGAGGCCTCAAGTTAGGGTGCTTTTCTTTTTGTTGGAAAGAATGGCTTTTTTGTTTAAAAATGCCAAATGATTTCAGTTAGATCAGGTGTCTGTAACCACCCTCAAGGCATATGTAATACTTTAGGGGTGTTCCTCCCCAGCCAGTCCAAGACTAAATGCAAATCTAATGCCAAATCAAAAGTAATTTAAGTCCAAATTATGTTTAAAAATGTATAGTCCTTTGCTAAGCATGATGGCAACTCAGACAGCTGTTTTGTGCCCTAAACATAGCATAACTGGGCACCGTGTTCTCCAGAGCCTACCTGGAATCATTGGGCGCAAGGCAGGAATACACCCTGGAGGGGGCGCCAGTCCTTCACAGGGCAACACACACACACACATTCAACTGCGGACACTTGAGTCACCAATCCACCTACCAACGTGTGTTTTTGGACAGTGGGACGAAACCAAAGCACCAGGAGGAAACCCATGTGGACACAGAGAGAACACACCACACTCCTCACAGACAGTCACCTGGAGCGGGAATCGAACCCACAACCTCCAGGTCCCTGGAGATGTGTGACTGCGACACCTACCTGCTGCGCCTTTTAGCATTGGTCTCAGAAGTTTTAATAGAAAAAAATATATATATTCTAGAGAGTAGCTCTTGGCTTAATAGCGTTTAAAAAATACATTTGTAATTCCAGAGTTTAACATGTTAACTTTGACAGCAAATTTTGATGTAAATTCAAACAAATTAAACATTTTGGGGACCTCTGAACACCCAATTAGTGTCTCGGGACACAGAAGCGTGTTTAACATTAAGAACACTTTGTTTGCTTCCGCTCTGGCATGTTAGGAAAGAGCTGCCCCGAGGTCAAGGGCAGGTGCTGATAGAGCTTGATCTTTATTAAAATGAAGGTGCGATAATGAGAGAACTAAAACATTAACAGGGCAAGTGACAACCATTCTACTCATCTTAGATTTATAAGCTATAGGTTGGTGACATTAATTTCTAACCAAGATATTTTCCAAGTGACTTAGCCAAGTGGCTAAGTCTTTGGTGTTTTGCACTGGACCGACAAGGACATTGTAATTAACATTCAACGGAAATCGATATCCAACCAATTTATTAAAATGGGCAATATTCAGGCTTTAAGAGGGCTAATGCGACCAGCTACAGCTCTGCAGTATACCTTTGTTCATGTTTATAGACATCATTGCGTCATTTCTTATTAGCTAGCCTAGTAGCCATTACAACAAGCGAGTGATGATTTGCGCAAATCTGTTTGTGTATAAGCTGCCTTTACTTGAAAGACACAATAGCCTTGCCACTCCAGTACATTAGGTAAAAGCAAAAATGTTTTAAAGTAAATTTAATTTCCAACACATATTGCAGACATAAACCAAGCCCTTCCAGTATTTAAACATGCTGCATTTGCCTATACATGATAGCAGCTTAAAGAGCTGAAACTCCCACATGTTGCCTTTGCAGACACCAAAAAAGCGACAGCTAACAGTTCCTACAAACATTCCATTACACACAACATTCACAAAGCTGTCCACAGCCAAGCATCAAAGAACCACAGAAATTCACCTGCAGAGCAACACCGTGAGGCGTGAATGAAACAGATGGTGAGTAAGCAGAGCTAGACTGTATTATTAGTGCTAATACTCACTTCATAACCATTCTCAGCGCCCACCTATGAACGAAATAATCGTACAGAGAAACGTTAAATTAGAAGCTTAAGGCTCAAGGGAAACAGACGCGGTGTAAATGTGAGAGCAGAAGTAGCATTAAGTAACCAAAAATTCCTCCTAGAATTTATTATTTTGCTTAAACTCCCAAGTGAGAGATGTGGGCAACAGTAAGGCACTTGTAAACTGAAGGAGGAAATCAAAACCACAAAAAAGCAAAATGAAACCAAGGAAACACTCTTTCATTTTCCCTTCATTCACTTAGATAGAAAGATCGTCATGGTTACTTAATCATACAATTAGACGATTTTTAAACATGTACCTTCTTCATGAATCATCATCATCATTCCTTAGCTGGCGGTCTGCATGAGGTTGCGATGCATAAAGACAGTGATCTTGGTCAAAAAAAACCAACCTGATTTAAATAAAAATCTGGATGCATTTTTATTGGTTGGCTCCGATTTCTCAGTTTTGCTAATATGAGGGACAATGACATTTATAAAAACAACAGTGTGCTTTGAGACAAGATAAGAATTTAAATCAACCGCACAGAAATAAAGATAAAAATGGTTAATATTCAAAACCAGTCACAATTTTCAAATCACAAGAGAAGACAGGACCAAAGGAACAAAGAATTAAAGTATTAAATGGGAACACTTAGCCTCTAGAACAGATTTCGATCCACGAGAAGCAGCCAAAAGATTACGCTACGTACAACACAACAACCACAAGTATACAAGTCTGTCACTCTACACTAAACACTCAAAATTAATACCAGATCTTCCTGGTTTTCTTGGTTATAAAAATCAGGCCTGGAACTGACTTTATAGAAAACTGACGAATATGGATTTTCCCTAAAATCTTTCAGCTGTACATGAAACTAGACAGTAATTTCTACTCAGCCCTATTAACAAAGTGCCTTCAACCACAAAATAAGATGCTGTCGAGGTGTTCCATCACCCCCAATGATGCCTCAGCATCCAGAGTCCAAGACTGACCCCATTTCTCCCCTAATTAAGCTGAACATAAAGATGTGGGCAGTTCACACTCTCCTCCAGCACACTTAGTATAAATGGTGGCTTAATATAAATAAAATAAATGCAAATAAATAAAATGTGCCATGCATTAAAATAATAATAATAAATCCACTCCAGTTGTGCATGGTGTCAATCATTTTAATGAAGATCCAAAGCATCATTCAGTTACTGTATAAAAATTTGCCATGCATCATACACATCACAAAAGGCTTACAATACACTCAACACCAACAGCTGTATGAAAACGGCTCCTTATGAACAGCACTTTAATTTTCAGTGGGAGACTGTTTATGGGCACCTGAAAATAACAGCTGCCCCATTTAAGGTGGAACGGAAACTAGGAGTAGACATATAGGAAGCCAGATATTTTCATTTTTGTTTTACTCTCAGTAATTGTTTGCCAGAATATAACCCCAGTAAACATTTAGCCGTTGATTCAACGTTGAACGTAACGTAATGACTGCCGTCTAATCAACGTTCTCTTAAGGTTGAAAATGAAAGTTGAAAAGACGTCCAAACACAGACATTGAAAAGACGACTATTAGACGTATTTTGGACGTCCATTGACGTTATTAATTGGTCCCGAAATAAATTACTTGTACAAAACGCGTTTTGGACGTCCACTGACGTTATCGATTGGTCACCACTTAACTAACTTATTAAGATGGATTTTGGACGTCCATTGACGTTTAAAATATCTCCTTGACGGACAGACTACCTTTAGACCTATTTTGAACGTCCAGGGACGTTAAACCGCTGCACCATTTAAAGTGGAATAAAATCTTGAGGTGATAAGCAGCTAAGGAGTCCGTTACGACCGTTATTTTTCTTCCGTGTAATTTTCTTTTGGCGCCACAAATTAAGCTAATGTAACAGCTGCTTAATTTCGGGTTGAATGAATAATGCGAATAAAAAGCCGGATAATAGAAAGACAAGTTTATCCAATAATTTTCTAGAGTTACTGTATTTTGTGGGGATTAGTAATGTAAATTAAGGGAACATATGTTTCCATCAAAGGTGGAATGGAGCGCCTATCGCTACCTGTTCTTAGTGAGTGATTATATCGGTGCAACACTTCCAACGGTTTCCATTTAAGGTAGAATTGAAAAATTCAAATCAGCCGGTGAAACTAATTAATAGGGGACAGAATGTGACGTTAACCGCGGTAGCCTTTAAAGTGGAACGGGGTTCTCAAACAACTCCAGTTCAACCGTTATTTCCCAGTGTTGTGGGCACTAACATATATATCACCTGCATTATTTAAGGTGGAATTGCTAATTCCAATAATAAGACATTTTAGTGACTGTATTCGTGGATGCCAAAATGCAACAGATGTCTCTTCTATTGTGAATTGAAGGATTTAATATGAAATCGTTTATGTTTCCTCCACTTCAACCGTCATTTGGTCCCAGTGTGAACGGAACATTCGTGGCACGAATGAACTGCATAAACACAGCTCTAATTTACTCTGGACCCACCTTGCTCTTGGAGCTGCTGACGGAGCGCAACGCCCCGAAGAAGATGGGCAGCAGGGCCATGAACACCAGACTGCCGTAAGCCAGAGCGGTGCCCTCGGCCGTGGACACGAACCTGGCCGCGGTTCCGTTCAGCGCCTCGGAGCCGTTAGTGTCCGGCAGCGGGGTAGCCTCGGTGCCCTGCTCTATATCCGCCATCACTGAGAGAAGAAAGGTATGGGAGAGTGCGACTGAGGTGGTGTCGAGAACAGAAAGTGTGCTGCTGGTTCGTGACTGTGGCTTTACTTCTCTCCCCGGTTAAGGCCACGTTTCCCTAAGAGCTCTCCGGGAAACTGAAGCCTCCTCCGACTCACCGCTGAGAAACAATCGGAGACACTGCCACCTACCGCAGTGGCATGTAGACACAACACAGTGTTTAAAGGTCTATGTGCCTACAAACTACATTCAACTACGGTAGAGTACTCACAATTTAGGACACCTCACGTAAAATGAATAGTAATCATATTATATTTATATATCATGCTTTTATGAGTGCAATCTCAAGGGTTTTCACTGAACATGAAACAAATGGTACAACAGAAACATACCGTAGATGTCATGGGGACAGTTTATGTATCGCCCTACACTCTCATTGGTCATATTCATTCATTCATTCATTATCTGTAACCCTTATCCAATTCAGGGTCGCGGTGGGTCCAGAGCCTACCTGGAATCATTGGGCGCAAGGCGGGAATACACCCTGGAGGGGGCGCCAGTCCTTCACAGGGCAACACACACACCCCTACGGACACTTTTGAGTCGCCAATCCACCTACCAACGTGTGTTTTTGGACTGTGGGAGGAAACCGGAGCACCCAGAGGAAACCCACGCAGACACAGGGAGAACCCACCACACTCCTCACAGACAGTCACCCGGAGCAGGAATCGAACCCACAACCTTCAGGCCCCTGGAGCTGTGTGGCTGCGACGCCTACCTGCTGCGCCACCCTTCATTGGTCATATTCATTCATTCATTTATTATCTGTAACCGCTTATTCAATTCAGTAAAGAAGCTCAAGAAAGAGCACAGAGCCTCAAATAATTGGTTGTTGCACATTGGAGCTGAATGGGAACATTTGAAAGACGTTATATTGTCCTTGGTAAAAGACCAATGACCCAGACAGGAATGACCCATTATCTGATATCTGGTTTGAAAAGAAAACTGGGAACTAAAAGTAAATATAAACAGGAAAATGCTCCGTCTGTGTGTTTTCTGTGGTCTGCGCACTCAGCAGGACGGCCCAGAACCTGACATCTTTTCCACGTGTGTATCATATATCACTCAGATCAGAATCCACTGTCAACAGTGGATAAACCATGACCTTTTTCCTGATTCTCTCAGTTTATTTCAGGCTCTGGCACTGGAACACGTATGCTGAAGACATATGCTCGGTTCCCAAAAAAACAGGTGGAACACGGGCCAGTTTGCTGGATACAACTGAGGTTCTAAGAATCCCGAACAAAACCACTGTTTTTCTTTAGAAAAGGGTTAAATGTCATGTTAACCTTGAAAGTGTTAAAATATATATATAAACACTGACAATGAGTGCATATTTTATTAGTCTAGTAAGCGATTAGTCCTGTTTAACTGGAGATAATAGGTCTGAAACCATTTTGTAAACACTGCACATATGTATCATAATAAACTTTGTTTCTCAGTATCGGCCACCTCAGGACAGGAATCCCTCTGGCGCATGCGCCCTCGGCTTTGTTTGTGGCGTTTTTAAGGTCCACTCTCAGAGGGCTGTGAAGTCTGAGTAATTTTTATAGAGAGGATTCCCCTTCTCTCCTCCGCAGTAATGGAAGCCATGGAGACGGACATGGACCTGGACCTTGTTCAGAAATTCAGCTGCATGGGCACCACGGACAAAGACATTTTAATCACGGAGTTTCAGCGGCTGCTCGGGTTCCAGCTCAATCCCGCGGGATGCGCCTTTTTCCTGGACATGACGAACTGGTGGGTCCGCGGTCTTCAGACTTTACAACAACCAGCTTCCTGCCGAGCAGCAGACAGTTATCCTGCTGTAATGAGATTAAATTATTTTATTGGAAGCACTCAAAGCAGGAAACTGAGCCAAATATTATATAGAAGTCCAAAATATTTTAATGTGCTTTCACACTTTATTTAACCTAGAGTTTACTTACTTTGCCACAGTGATAGCGGTTATACTGATCTTAATAAAACCAGAAGAAGCCTTTAAAACGCTTTACTGTCTGTATTTTTTCTAACACACCCCTATTTTGAACTGTTTTCAGATCTATACATGGTTTTGTCGCTGATTAATTAACAGTTACATTCATTAAGAAGTTGCTTTCTGTTTTTCAATTTGTCGTTCCACCTTAAATTGTGTTACAGTTAACGATATATTTAAGGTGGAACGGAAAATTATAATAAGCATAGCTAAGCTTAAGATTTGTTTATATATTTTTATTTATATTAGTATGGTTATTATTTTTAAATTGTGTTTGCTGGAGTGATTAAAAATATAATACCGGCACGGGCAGGGTTTACAATCGACTATTTTTAGATAAACGAGGTTTAAATTTATTTCTATGTGGCCACCTGTTTTAAACTCGACGAATTTGAACAAGTGCTACATTTTAATTTTATTCCAAATTATACATTTGGGAAAAATAATTGATTTTGAGTGGCAACTTGTTGCTGGAGGCCTGAATGAGGCTGAAGTTGTTTTCCTGTTCGAAATTTACATTCCACCTTAAGTCGTGGGGTTGTGCTTACATCAGACGAAACCGTTTAACGGCTGTATTTAAGGAGGATAGTATCGTTAGCTTCAGTGCTAACGTGAAACGTACTCAACGTTGCCTGTTAAAGTTAATTAAGCAAAATGTGAAGCTCAGAAACGCTAGTTTAATGTATATTTGTTATAATGTTAGAATAGTACGTTAATTTGTAAACGTTTTTACAGTTCAGAATGACTGATGAACAAGTAATTACTCATAATACTCATTGGCATCAGTCTGTACATAACCAGTAATTATCTAGTTTTCCTACACACTCTCCCACTCCAATCCAACCCTCAATTTACAGCACTCAATATTGTAGGAGTTCATAGCTTTTAAGTGCATGTTGGCCACCTTCCCCTCATGTATACTTCTTCCCTTGTACACATTGGTTGAATTAGGTTTATTTTTTATTTTTTTTTCCAAATAGTTTTCCAGTATTTTTCTTGTGCATTTATGAGTAAAAAAAAGAGAGCCCCCCTCCCTCAACTCAAGCTGGGGATACAGGATGTTTTACCAGATGACTTGAACAGCTCTATTGGGAAGGAATGACTTTTTCTACAATTATTGGGGTGATTTTGTAGGCGAGTGCATCAGAATATAAATAAAGTGATTTTGGAGGGGACGTTTGGTAGTGTACTACTACGTAGCAGAATCACCACGACACCATTCTTTTATCTACTACGTTCCTGTAAGTCCAGGCTAAAATCAGTGTGTCAGTAATGATTGTGATTGCTGGTTCACTGTGGATGCTAAGCCTGCAAATCATTCCCTAGTCGCAACACTGAGTATCAAAGAACCTTAGGTGTCTTGCAAATTGTTCCCACAGAAAAACAAGTGTAATGTGATGTTTCTTTTAATTTGCCTTAATTCACATTGAACATCATGCAACGATGGTTGTGCACATACACTTGAAAATGACGATGTTGAAACGATGAGCCCTGCTTACATCTTAACCAGTTAAATATGTAGAAATATTTACATCTGGTGGAGGGCGGCACGGTGGTGCAGCAGTTAGTGTCGCAGGCACACAACTCCAGGGGCCTGGAGGTTGTGGGTTCGATTCCCGCTCCGGGTGACTGTCTGTGAGGAGTGTGGTGTGTGTTCTCCCTGTGTCCGCGTGGGCTTCCTCCGGGTGCTCTGGTTTTCTCCCACAGTCCAAAAACACACGTTGGTAGGTGGATTGGCGACTCAAAAGTGTCCGTAGGTGTGAGTGAATGTGTGTCGCCCTGTGAAGGACTGGCGCCCCCTCCAGGGTGTATTCCCGCCTTGCGCCCAATGATTCCAGATAGACTCTGGACCCACCGCGACCCTGAACTGGACAGGGGTTACATCTGGTGGAGTTACATGTAGTATAGCTGCTTAATCTACATTCCTGATTTTGTATAATGTACCCTTTCATGTGAGAAGGACACTATTACTCTATCATCAGACAAGTAGCAATTCCTTTAACCTCTTTTTACAGGTCAAAGATTCTGAATGCAACAGCCTTTTATGCTTTTCCCTTTTCTGAGTGTATTTGTAATTCAAGCTACATTTGGAGCATTGTATAGTTTTATTTATGAACAATTCCACTATAAAGCACCTTATACAGAGCATGTTCTGTCCATTTAGAACATGACTTTGTGCGCATCAGGGCTATTATTCAGAGATGTTCTCCAGCAGAAACGTTTGATCAGTTTCTGAGACGAGATGAGCTTGAGCAGTTTAGGAATTTGACTCTATATCAACATACTGCGTGCTTTGTGGCTAGCTCATTTTATCGGTTCCATCTCGAGAGGAAAACCACTCTTCTATTGGATAGTTTTGCGCGTTCAGTCAAGTTGTTTAAATAAACTTTGAAGAAATACACTTATTAGTACACTAGATGTTTTTTTTAATAGTTTAGATTTGTCATTGTTTGCCTGTGGATTAATCATCAAAATAAGTGCTTTTCTGCTCAAATGCTTTCTGATGAAAAGCTCTATGAATAATGAGCCATTCCTGGGATTGAGTAGTGTTTTGTGTGTGTGTCTCTCTCCCGTAGGAACCTACAGGCCGCTATCGGAGCTTACTATGACTTTGAGAGCCCCAGCACTGCAGCTCCATCCATGTCTTTTGTGAAGGACGTAACTATTGGGGAAGGAGAGTCAATTCCACCAGATACACCCTTTACCAAGACCTGGAGGATACAGAACACGGGTACATTTGCACATTTTAAAAATGATTTGAGGGAGATCCTGATGCAGAGATTATTAAACAAAGGTCTCGCTACAAAATCCTTGAAAAAGCAAGAAAGATAAAACTTGTATGAAGATCAATCTGACAGGGTTTTGATGAGTTTAGTCTTGTGGTGCTCTTGTTGTATTCTTTAAAGCAATAGTTTTGAGCCACAGGTCTTGATCATGTTCAGAATAAACCCCTTAGGCCTAGATTTACTAGTGTTAGAGAATTTAAGAATGTTGGCTGAAAATGTTAGGTGCAAAACCGATTTATTTTGTGTGTAACATATAATTGTACAGGGCGGCACGGTGGCGCAGCAGGTAGGTGTCACAGTCACACAGCTCCAGGGACCTGGAGGTTGTGGGTTCGATTCCTGCTCCGGGAGACTGTCTGTGAGGAGTGTGGTGTGTTCTCCCTGTGTCTGTGTGGGTTTCCTCCGGGTGACTGTCTGTGAGGAGTGTTGTGTTCTCCCTGTGTCTGCGTGGGTTTCCTCCGGGAGACTGTCTGTGAGGAGTGTTATGTGTTTTCCCTGTGTCTGTGTGGGTTTCCTCCAGGTAACTGTGAGGAGTGTGGTGTGTTCTCTTTGTGTCTGCGTGGGTTTCCTCCAAGTGACTGTTTGTGAGGAGTATGGTGTGTTCTGTCTGTGTCTGCGTGGGTTTCCTCCAAGTGACTGTCTGTGAGGAGTATGGTGTGTTCTGTCTGTGTCTGTGTGGGTTTCCTCCGGGTGACTGTCTGTGAGGAGTGTGGTGTGTTCTCCCTGTGTCTGCGTGGGTTTCCTCCGGGTGAGGTGAGGTGTGTGGAGGGAGTGTGGTTTTCATCTGGGTGCTCCGTTTTCCTCCCACAGTCCAAAAACACACGTTGGTAGGTGGATTGGCGACTCAAAAGTGTCCGTAGGTGTGAGTGAATGTGTGTGTGTCTGTGTTGCCCTGTGAAGGACTGGCACCCCCTCCAGGGTGTATCTTGCGCCCAATGATTCCAGGTAGGCTCTGGACCCACCGCGACCCTGAATTGGATATAATTGTAATTCAGAATTCAAACGTTCTCTCTGGCTTTTGTCATTATATAGTAATGCGTATAAATGCAATACTTTCATGACATCTTTAATTCAATGACAATTCTTAACTCATAATGAATGCAGTGATGAATAAATCCTTGTTGCTCGCCATTTTAGGTTATTTTTTGTTGAGTAAAATGAAAACTGTAACCTTTAATACTGTGCAACCGTTACCATCAAATGAGAAATGAGCTGGAGAATGTTTGAATTTTTTAATTACATTTATATGTTAATTACCAGTTACCTACAATAGGTTTTTCTCAACCTCATTATTTGAAAAGAGCAATGAATTGAGACTTTCTTAAAATGCTGTTGTTCATTAATCAGTGCAGTTAACTCCCGTGTGCTTTGCGATATGACAGTACCACACACTGTGGAAAAGCAGTAGACACTAAATTTCACTCTCCACCTTCATGTATTCTTATAACACTCTCAAAATTCAGGTTTTATATGTTTCCTTCCAAGAGATTGACTTATAAACATCATGTGTATGTTGCAGGTTCAGAATCTTGGCCACCAGGAGTGTGTCTAAAGTACATTGGTGGGGATCAGTTTGGCCATGTCAACTTTGTAATGGTACGTTCACTGGAACCTCAGGAGATGTATGATGTCAGTGTGCAGATGCGCAGTCCTGTTGCTCCAGGAATGTACCAGGGCCAGTGGAGGATGTGCACGGCCGCAGGACTCTTCTACGGAGGTGAATTCTTAAGCATATAGAGGTGTACTAATTGTGTAGCAAGAGTCTATTCTCTTGAACTAGGCCCCCGTTTTCCATTGGATCAGATCCATTTACCATGTATTTGAACTTCATTGTTCTGTGTTTTAAAAACCGTAGTCCATCTGTGCTCTCCATGCACTGTTAACCCCTTTTTTTAGTCTGTTCTGAAATGGTCAGGGCGGCACGGTGGTGCAGCAGGTAGGTGTCGCAGTCACACAGCTCCAGGAACCTGGAGGTTGTGAGTTCGATTCCCGCTCCTGTGACTGTCTGTGAGGAGTGTGGTGTGTTCTCCCTGTGTCTGCGTGGGTTTCCTCCGGGTGACTGTCTGTGAGGAGTGTGGTGTGTTCTCCCTGTGTCTGCGTGGGTTTCCTCCGGGTGCTCCGGTTTCCTCCCACAGTCCAAAAACACACGTTGGTAGGTGGATTGGCGACTCCAAAGTGTCCGTAGGTGTGAGTGTGTGTGTGTCTGTGTTGCCCTGTGAAGGACTGGCGCCCCCTCCAGGGTGTATTCCCGCCTTGCGCCCAATGATTCCAGGTAGGCTCTGGAGCCACCGCGACCCTGACTTTGATAAGCGGTTACAGACAATGAATGAAATGGTCAGGACCACAACATAGCTGTTATTAATTGGGTGTTGGATCATTCTCATTATTGCAGTGACACTGATGGGTTCCTTACAATCGAAGAAACATTGCCATTGAGTGTCATTACAGGGAGGAGACTTTAATGTTCTGGATGATTGGTGTATGCATCCTACACAAAGATGGACATAACGTGGGCTATTTGCAGTGATGCCCTGGATTTTTATCAGCGACATGGGAAATTAATTATCAAGCAAGGACCTGAGCTCCACTCCATTAGAAAAATTAGCCTTTCAGAGCTCTAACCGTTTTATCCAGTTCAGGGTTGTGTTGGGAATCGCTGGGCAGGCTGCCAGAGCATCACACACACTCACACCTATGGACACATTTGCATTGTAAATCCACCTATCAACACGTGGCTTTGGTCTTTGGAAACCAACTGACTCAGGTTTTGTTAGTCTCCTTTTTATACATCGTGCTCTAACAGGGTCTAGTTAGTTTTTTAAAAGGCCCTTTTATTAAACATATAGGTCTTCACCGCATTCAAGAGGACACGTGACTTTCTTCATAACTTCAGCTCTGTGCATGTGAAAATTAATATAGGGATCTGGAAAAAACACACCACTCAGTTGCCTTTATTTAAAAAAAAAACATGGCATGAAACTTAATGTGTTAATTCTGATTTTGTTCCCCTTCTGAAGTCAGGTGAATTTAGAGTCATCCCACCACCTCATCTGGGTGTCTTCAATCACAGCATTGCACCTGTGTTTATGTGAGAACGCTAAAACGACGTTAAACTGTAAAACAATGCTATTGTGAAAATGATAACAACAAAGAGAACTGAGCAAAAATGGCTAAAACAAGAGCCTCTACACATCGCTTCTCTTTGCTGCATGATTGAGTGTGAGGTGAACAGTGGAATAAAAATGAATAAATAAACATCCAAACACTCTTGGGTTCACCTTTTTATATATTTTTTCAAACATGATCATTTTATAAAAGAGCTGACACTATAATGTTTTAAATAATTGAACAGTAGTTGCAGAATCTGTGGAATAACCTACAGCATCCTCTAAGTCCTGTTTCTTCTTTTTTTCTGTTCTTCCGTTGCTGCAGACGTTATATGGGTGATTCTGAGTGTGGAGGTGGGAGGTCTCCTGGGTGTGACGCAGCAGCTGTCCTCTTTTCAAGCGGAGTTTAACACACTGCCTAACCGCAACATCCAGGAGGACTACAATCCCTTTGCCTCACCACAGAAGAACAAGCAGAGTGACACTCTTCCAGACAATGGCCTTTATGACCCAGTGGAAGCAGAACAGAATGGACTATCAAACAGCTCAGTAACCTTAGCACCAGACAACATGCAGAGTGACCTGTCAGTAGTTTCAAACACACAGGTGAGTTGAGCACTATGGGGACCAGGGAAACGATTAAAGATCGTACTGCCTCTGTGGTCTGTGTTTGAAAGTGTGGTCCTATATACCGAATGCCTGAATTTTGATTGTTAATTCCGTATATAGCCGTTTTATTTATATAGCACCCTGTATACAATACATACAACAGCCAGTGTATGTGCCTACCAGCCCACACATTGTGAAACAAGACAACCCAGTCAGTTCTTGGGTTTATGTGAGAATGCAGGTGAGGTTAAATAGAGTAAAACAAACGCAGAGAGTTCGGAAAAGCAAGAGCACTGTCGAAGGAGAAGAATGAGAACTGAGCAAATACAGCTAAAGACCAGAGCTTCTGCTCCTCGCTGCTTGGTTCAGTGTGAACAGCGTGTAGCTCATTATCATTTAAAGGAACATGCGCTGAAACATCTGTTCTGAACGGAGCTGTTTAGACGGGGAGAACGCTGCCGTGCTTTAGAATGTGGTGTGTTCTCCCTGTGTCTGCGTGGGTTTCCTCCGGGTGACTGTCCGTGAGGAGTGTGGTGTGTTCTCCCTGTGTCTGTGTGGGTTTCCTCCGGGTGACTGTCTGTGAGGAGTGTGGTGTGTTCTCCCTGTGTCTGTGTGGGTTTCCTCCGGGTGACTGTCCGTGAGGAGTGTGGTGTGTTCTCCCTGTGTCTGTGTGGGTTTCCTCCGGGTGACTGTCTGTGTGTTCTCCCTGTGTCTGTGTGGGTAGGAATTTGAAACCCGGAGGAAAATGATCATTAAATTGAGGGAACAAATTAAGTCTTCAAATAATATTTATCCACCATAAGACTTTAGGGGCTCTGTGCGATTTCAGGTGCCTATTGCAAGGTTTAATTATAATCATTGTTACTGTTATTATGAATTAACAGGGAGTTTGTCACAATTTCGTCACCACAGCTGTCAAAACATAACATCTGTATTGTTTAAATTCTTATTTCATGTTCTAAATATGTCCTTTTTCTTCTCTCCGCAGCCTATGTACGGACCGTTCCCTTCCGGAGGGTCTTAAATCAAGGTGTTGGGCTTTCGGTCCCGAATAAAACTGTGTCCTTGTGCTCACTCTGGAGGGGAGAACAACACACAATTCTCAAAGACACTTCGGCAAGCCGACGAAGCCCCTCCTCCGCCAGCACCATCGCCATTACAACGAGCAGGATTTTATTATGTAAGGAGTTTATACACAGGGAATTGATAGGCTGCCCTCTGGAGTACACACGTGTGAATGCTAATTTAAGAAGAGTGCTTGTAGGAGCAGTTTTTAAAATAATTTTATGGGGACAAATATAAAGGAAAATATATGTTTCTTTCTTTTTTAAAGGGGGATTTCCAGCGTTTTATTGCACAGATCAATCACTGAGAACTAAACAGGGTCATTCAGAGAAAAATGACCGATGTGGATTTGTTTACAGCGGTAGTGATGTGAGACAGACGGCGCATTTATTTATAACTTACACCAGCACAGAGTCATGGGAAAATATTTGTAATATTTTAAAATAACATACGTTTTAGGCATTTTATTCATGAAGAATTGATTGAACGTTCTTTTAGATGTTTCCTTTAACCCTGTCTGTAGTCGTGTCTGACTCTGAATAACTGCTTATAAATCTGTGATTGAACTGAGATTCAGGAACGCTGGAAATTTCCTTTACGTTTTGAAGACGATGAGAGATGCCAGCGAGGACTTACAACAGCATAATGTCTACTGTAAAGTCGTAGATCAGACTGACCCATAGATGAGGGACCCTTGAACTATGCTTTGCTCGTTGGCAGCCTGCATTGACAATCAGGTAAACATTAATAGTTCATTGAAGTAAATTTCAATATGATTCAGTCATTACTGAGTTAAAACGTGCCAGTGTTTTATCGCTTTGTTTTAGGCCGAGGGGGTGGTGTGTGTGTGTTTGTGTGGTGTGTGTGTGTGTGTGTGGGGGGGGGGGGGGGATGGAAAATTAATGTGCCACTGAGGAACAAGCCATGTGAAACCATTTATTTCGGCTTACTCGTTTACTGATCTTTACTTGAACTCCTATGTGTTTTTTCCTGTTTGTTTCAATCTGATAAACATACAGTGATGCACTCAGCACAGTCTAAAGTGGTGTTCAGACAGCGTTGATTTTACATGGAGGGGGCTATCTAAATGTAGAATATAAGACAGAAATGGGAGTCACTACTGCTTTGACACACTGGTACCACACCAAACAAAACAGGAGCAAGAGGAAACAGGAAGTACTAGGGTAGGAACATACCGACGACATCACAGCAAGGTTTCTGATGTCACTAATCACTGAGATCCTCTGGTCACCATTATTTGACAACCACATCCTCATGTAAAGCCAATCTCATTTGAATAGGGCTTGATGTCTGTGCAGAACACTCTGTCTGAAACGCTGTCGTCTGTTTGACCAGCAGAGGGCGCCAAATAACAATCAATGCTGGATGTCTTGAAAAGTGCTCCCTGTTGGGCGGTCTCTGCTGGGTTTCTTTTTTTTTGAGTGATTTATCCCACTGCCTAATACATTGCACCTTCATTTAGTTTTATTTATTAGGTGAATGCTGAATACAGTTGCTGAATGTAGTTTAATGTTTTGTTTGTTATTCTGAAGCATCTGTTAATGTGTATGGAAAACCTGACCCAGGGGAATTAAAAGCTTTCCTAAGCTTTGGAGTGTTTAACCCTTGTTTTTTTGTGACTCTGGTTTGTAAGAATGAATGAATTAAAGATTGTTGCTGGACTGTTATTGCCGTTTTTACACTCTTATTTTAGAAGGTAGCACCTACATGGTGTTCCACAAGGACCAAAAATACCACAAGGACCCAACCCCACAGCAGTGTTCTCCCCCTGACGACGAGCCGCTGGATGTTCGACCCGACCACAGCAGTGAGGAGTAGAGCAGAAGCTCTGGCTTTTAGCTGTTTTCACTCGCTCCTCTTTTTTCTCTGTTCTCGTGGTCTCTGTTTTTACTCAGTGGTGTGATTCATCTGTGTGCAGTGTGTCAGTTTTGCTCCCCTTAACCTCGTCTTTGTGCTCTGGTGGTTAAGGAAGGTTGCCAGTTCAATCCCCAGAGCCAGCAGGTCATGACTGAAGTGTCTTTGAGCAAGGCACTTAACACCCAACTGCTCCCCGGGTGCCGTGGATAGGGCTGCCTACCGTTCTGGACGTGTGCGCTCACTGCCCCCTAGTGTTCATGTGTATGTAAAATGTGTTCCACTGCAGGGATTGGGTTAAATGCGGAGATCAATTCCTCTGTGTGCAGCTCAGTGGCCAATACAGTGATTCTAATATTAATGTCTTTCACAGAAACTGATGGGCTGTGACTTTGCATCAATTTTTCAATTAGAGCCTGTTATATTTTCTGCATTTACAGATGCGTTAAAATCAGGCTGACTCATCAGAGCGCCGTTGTCATGGTTGCAGACCAAACAAATGAGCAACAAAATACTCAGAATATGAAAATACATGAGTAAAATATAAAAAGAGGAGCAACACACCGAAGCAGAGGGCCCCCACGGACCGTCAGAACAGCTCCTTTATATGGCTTTAGATCCTGAATGAGATTGGACCCCCCCCCTCATCTCCCCGCCACCCACGGTGTTGTCTTTCCTGTAGGACGATGTGAACCTGGTGTGTGTTTAGCTGCAGCACAAATAGTAATAAATTCATCATCACTCCTACTCAGGGACTCATAAATCAATAACCAATAAATATGTTGAACTTGTGAAGGTTTCACTGCGTTAAAATTTTCATCTCTGTTTTTCATGCAAAACCGCCCGCCCACACACACACACACACACACACACACACGGAAAATAAATTAACCTTAAAAAAAAAACAGATTTGTGCCCACAAAAATGGACTGGGTGGTCTTGTGGTAGTTGTGGGTATGTGGACTCCAGGTCCTTGTATTACATAGTCTTTCTATATATGCAATTTTAAGGTGCAGAAGGAGACTTTGTAGGAGACTCACTCTGTGATCCAGGCCTTATTTATTTAATTAAATTTTTTAATTATTTATTTTTGCACCACAGAAATTACAGACTAGATTTCATTCATTCATTCATTATCTATAACCCTTGTCCATTTCAGGGTCGTAGTGGGTCCAGAACCTACCTGGAATCATTGGGCACAAGGCGGGAATGCACCCTGGAGGGGGCGCCTTCACAGGGCAACACACACACACATTCACTCACTCACTCACACCTATGGACACCTTTGAGTCGCCAATCCACCTACCAACGTGTGTTTTTGGACTGTGGGAGGAAACCAGAGCGCCCGGTGGAAACCCACACAGACACAGGGAGAACACACCACACTCTTCACAGACAGTCACCCGGAGGAAACCCACGCAGACACAGGGAGAACACACCACACTCCTCACAGACAGTCACCCGGAGGAAACCCACGCAGACACAGGGAGAACTCACCTCACTCCTCACAGACAGTCACCCGGAGGAAACCCACACAGACACAGAGAGAACACACCACACTCCTCACAGACAGTCACCCGGAGGAAACCCACGCAGACACAGGGAGAACACACCGCACTCCTCACAGACAGTCACCCGGAGGAAACCCACGCAGACACAGGGAGAACACACCACACTCCTCTCAGACAGTCACCCGGAGGAAACCCACGCAGACACAGGGAGAACACACCACACTCCTCACAGACCAGATTTACAAAGATTTAAAAAGTCACTTACCACTTCGTCAGTGGCTTACAGAAAATCAATACACTGCTAAACATGAGTTTTAGAAAAGTACTGGTTTTGATTCAGTGGCTGGGACTAGATTTCCTACTAGTTCAGAGTTGATAATAATAATAATAATAATAAAAATAAAAGCTTTTTTTTGCCTTTTAATTTAACATTTTATAGATGACAAAGCACCCACCCTCTGTGTTTCTATTGTGCTCAACAACAGGCTTTCTGTTTTTGACTAAGTACAAGTTTATCGACTTCATACTGACAACCAATGGAGGGCTCCTTTTTAAGTTGTATTTTAATATAGTGTGAATGCATTGAGAGATCATTGTTCTTATTCCCAATGATGCCTCCAACCTGGGCCGGGAGACAGAGGCGGCACCGTTGGCCCCACAGGCACTGGGTGGGAAGGATGGCCCTCAACGCTCAGCAGTGTTAACCAGCGAGGTTGTTATCTGATTTACCAGATGTGGACAGTTGGAGTTTTCCCCTCAAGTGTGTCTAGTTCCTTTCAAGAGGTGATGTGTTTGGCTTTAATGTGTGTAAGAAACAACCTGAGGACGGTATACTCCTTATCTGCAGTTTGATCAAGGCTCTGAACTGACGGGAAGTTTTTGTAAAGTCAGCACTGTCCAGACGAGATGTTGATCTTGTAGCTTGTTTGCTTTCTTCCCGATGAACTTCCTGGTGAGAGGTGGGTTTGGGTGCTTTCTTTATCTGGTCTTTTTACAAGGAACGTAGCTGCATTTATAAGTGAATAAATAAATAATATTCAGTTTATGTGGAAAAGGATATAAAACTTCATCTGAAATGTTTATTCAATTCTTTTGTTAGCTGTAGCCACTGTCAGCCGATCATGAGGATACACTTTCTTGAAGAGGTTGTGTCACGTTTGCTTGTCGAAGTGGAGGTTTTGCTGGGACTGATGTTGGAGGATTGGTTCTGATCACAAAAGACAACCTAACTATCCTGAATGTATTGGAGGGGGCTCTGTCACTCCACCGAACATGTGTTCTCTCTGTGTCTGCGTGGGTTTCCTCCGGGTGACTGTCTGTGAGCAGTGTGGTGTGTTCTCCCTGTGTCTGCGTGGGTTTCCTCCGGGTGACTGTCTGTGAGCAGTGTGGTGTGTTCTCCCTGTGTCTGCGTGGGTTTCCTCCAGGTGACTGTCTATGAGGAGTGTGGTGTGTTCTCCCTGTGTCTGTGTGGGTTTCCTCCGGGTGACTGTCTGTGAGGAGTGTGGTGTGTTCTCTCTGTGTCTGTGTGGGTTTCCTCCAGGTGACTGTGAAGAGTGTGGTGTGTTCTCCCTGTGTCTGCGTGGGTTTCCTCCGGGTGACTGTCTGTGAGGAGTGTGGTGTGTTCTCCCTGTGTCTGCGTGGGTTTCCTCCGGGTGACTGTCTGTGAGGAGTGTGGTGTGTTCTCCCTGTGTCTGCGTGGGTTTTCTTCCGGGTGACTGTCTGTGAGGAGTGTGGTGTGTTCTCCCTGTGTCTGCGTGGGTTTCCTCCAGGTGACTGTCTATGAGGAGTGTGGTGTGTTCTCCCTGTGTCTGCGTGGGTTTCCTCCGGGTGACTGTCTGTGAGGAGTGTGGTGTGTTCTCCCTGTGTCTGCGTGGGTTTCCTCCAGGTGACTGTCTATGAGGAGTGTGGTGTGTTCTCCCTGTGTCTGCGTGGGTTTCCTCCGGGTGACTGTCTGTGAGGAGTGTGGTGTGTTCTCCCTGTGTCTGTGTGGGTTTCCTCCAGGTGACTGTCTGTGAAGAGTGTGGTGTGTTCTCCCTGTATCTGCGTGGGTTTCCTCCGGGTGACTGTCTGTGAGGAGTGTGGTGTGTTCTCCTTGTGTCTGCGTGGGTTTCCTCCGGGTGACTGTCTGTGAGGAGTGTGGTGTGTTCTCCCTGTGTCTGCGTGGGTTTCCTCCGGGTGACTGTCTGTGAGGAGTGTGGTGTGTTCTCCCTGTGTCTGCGTGGGTTTCCTCCGGGTGACTGTCTGTGAGGAGTGTGGTGTGTTCTCTCTGTGTCTGCGTGGGTTTCCTCCCACAGTCGGAAAAACACATATTGGTAGGTGTGAAATTGTCCACAGGTGTGAGTGACTGGGTGAGACCAGTCCGTCCCTGTGCCTTGCGTCCAATGATTCTGGTGAGCCTCCAGACCTACTGTAGCCCTAATCTGCATAAAGCAAGTAGTGTTCTCCTCCAAGTGTGTTGAGCTGTAATGATTCTATATTTCCAGCAGTTTGAAAACCAATGCTGTAGCTCATGTTTTTTCAGAGGAAGGTTGTGCTCACTGTTATCCACCCCGCTGTGTAACATTATGTGGGAGAATCCTCTTTAAAAAAGACCCTGGGGCGATAAAACATTTCATGAAAGAGCATAAAATCACAGGAAACATTAGATAACAAATGTGCTTTGACTGCTTTAAGCTCAGCTTTTCAGCAGAGCCCGAAAAAAAAGGAAATATACGCAAATGAGGTCATATCTGATCCTAAATCTATACACACACACACACACACTCCTGGAGGATTGTTACACATGACCCCGGGGTGAGTAGGAGGGGGCTGTCAGCACAACTGTAAAGAGCAAACACTCCAGCTAAAACACACAGCAAATATTTGCATCGGCGTTCACACTCGAGTCACCTTTTTCCAAGAATCTGAATGAAGTTTTGTGCTGTTTTTCTGGCCAGACTCTTCTCAAAGACCTGACATCAACTAATGCATCACCGGGGCACAGTCCTTTCACCTGCAGTGGACAAAGGCTGGACGAGTAGCCTCTGTATATCTGAGGGCCATATCCATCAGTCATAAGAGTAAGTGTTTATAACCCAGCTCCAAACATTCAGTGGCATCAGTCTTGGAGAAAGGGCACAAGTTCAGGCCTCGTAGGCTCGGGACTGAGAGCTTTTCTAGAGCTTACGTAGAACTTCGAGAAGTTTCGTTCACAAACTAGTTCCGCCCTCCCCTACTCCGATTGGTTCGCTTGAGTGAGAAGGGGGCGTGGTGAAGTAGCCTAAAACCTTCTGATTGGACGGCCTGACTGTGTACCAGTGGCGGATGCTGGTCTTTCAAGGAGGGGAAGCTCAATTTCGGCCTACATCATAAAATGTGTTGGTTTATTTATACGTAAATTCTACCCTCCGTTCCTTTTCAAGAAAATGATCTGTGACCCTGTCGTACCAACAAGGCGTCTCTTCCAGGGACTTGACTAGTGTCCTCTCAATGGCCAGCAGAGCTAGGCTTAAACGGCCTTGGCCCATGTGAAGTGTGTCCGCCTGTGAGTGCTTTGTGACGGTGGAGGGGCTCAGCAGCACCCGCTGGACAGAAACTGCGATAGAAGTCAGAAAGAGTGATAGAAGTCAGTCTCCAAACACAAGCAGCTACAAAAAACCCACCAGAAATAGAAGCTCGATTTGTCGCTAGTCGTTTTTAACAAAGAAAATGCCGCTAAGAGGATTAAGTCTCCGGTTCAACTCAGAACAGAATGAAAATGTAATGCTCCCACGGATCTTTACACCAAAGGATCGCTGATTCGCTCATTTCACTGTCAATCAAAAAGGGATTCAGCCTCAGACAGATCATCCAATCATCATGCAGAAGCTGAGCATCCGGGCCAGCCGAGGCCAGCCCACTGCCCCATAGACCCCCAGAGACGCTGAGCGTCCGATGGGCGGGACGAAGCCCAGCATTTATCCAATGACTCGTCTCGTTTCGCTGCACTTTGCTGCTTCGCTACTGAACTCTGTGCACACTGTTTAAAGCACTGTGAAGCTGCGGGAATGATTGAGAGGAAAGCCGCGTCTTTACCAGTGATAAGAAGCTGATTCTGAACAAAAGTTGAGCGTGTTGTAGTGCATATTTATTCAATGACGTACACACAACAGTATATATTTGATCACTTATTTATTTACATTTTAGGGGAAGCTGAGCTTCCCTTGCAGTCTTAGAGCAATCGCCTCTGCTGTAGAGCTACCGTTATTGGTCGATAACCTTCTCTGTAAACATTTAATTGGTCAGTCTGCACGTCAGTGGTCGTCCAATCCCCCCCCCCCTCCCCATGTGTCCTCTTTTTCACCATCTCAGATCTGGTCACCCTATACAAACTGCTCGAGTTGCTCAGTCGGCCTCAGTGTTTATGTTCTCCTCCATATGGCAGATTGGACGAGGCGGGATCATGTGACAACATGCACCGTAAAACCCTATGGTTCAAAGTAAATAACTGGACTGTGTGATTCTAACTTAAAATATTTTACAATTTCTTTTTTCTTAGTTTGTGAAACAGTAACGTTTTGATTTCACAGAGTCCTCTTTGTGGTTTTAAGTCAAAGTAATTGTGTATGATAGATTTCACTGATCTTACTTGTTATGAGTTGTCACAGAAGCAGCGTGCAGCCGTTTTCAGGGGTTCCCGTGTGTGTTTCAGTGAGAGGGGTGGTGGCGCAACAGGCAGCATCACTGTCACAGAGATTAGAGCTGAGGTATGGCTGCCTTTCTTTTAAATATTTGACAATTTCCTTAACTCCATGCCAAAAAAACAAAAGAAAACACAGCCGTAAACTGAACTTCTCATTTTTCATGTTCATCTCCGTTAACAGAGCTGGGGATGATACTCTTTCTCAAGCATATCTGAGTTAATTGACAGGTTTATTAAGTGTATTTGAGCAGGGAAATCAGCCAACTGTGCACAGCTCCTCATTGCGGTTTCCTAGTACTAACCCTGATATTGAATGATAGTGAATGAATCCCATTGTATTACTCCTCCGTAAAGCTGCTGTAAACTTTGGGACCACAATCTACCTGTGGGTTACCACTGCAAAAGTGTATACCTTGGCAAAGGATCTCTGTAATGACATAGACGTTTTTTTATTCTTTGATCTGGTAAGCAAGGTGTCTTGCTCTATTCGCAATTCTACAATAACAGACTCGTTTGCCTCCTTTAGGCCTGTTTTTCAGGGGTCAGGACCCTCACAGGACCACCACAGCAAGCAGTTCTGTTTCTGTCCTGCATTACGTATTTAAAAAGTAAAGGTTAGATATGCCCCTCCCTCTCTCCAGAGTCTCTCCAATCACAGCGCTGGGATCCACGCCCGTGTGAAAGCGCAAAGAGGGAGAAAACGAGAACAGAGAACAAAGGGAATTGAGTAAAAACAGCTAAAACGCCAGCGCTTCTGCTCCTCGCTCCTCGCTGCTGTGCGCTCAGGTTGGGGTAAAGAGTGAGCGGCTCGTTATCATTTAAAGGGGCAGACACTGAAAACGGACGTCCTGGCTGTTTAGACAACAGAGAATATTGCTGTGGGGTTGGATCCTTGGTGTTTTGACTAAAGCAGGACACGTTTCATTAAGAACGGGAAAACAGGTAGAATAAGTCTCCCTTAAAAGATGAACTCTTTGAACCATGTTCCATTCATTCAACACTGGTACTGCAGTGTTTTTTTTGTTTTTTTTGTTTTTTTTTTAAGAACTTGTATCATTTTCAAACCTTGCCCAACTGGTAACAGCTTCTCTGAGGAGGAAACACCAGAGAGAGAGAAAGAGAGAGAGAGCCGAAGCTTTATCCCTGGAGCATTTTAGCCCAAAGTGTGTTCTGGGCCCGAGGCCAGCTTCTGTTAGCAGTGTAGCCTGGATGATCTGAGTGGCGATACCTATCTCTAGTTATGCTAATTTGTTGTGTTTAGGGAAGTGGGAGACATTTGGTGACTATACATTTCTCTGAACTGCCAAAGAGCATGTTTGGAATTCTGTGGGGTTTTTTTTTTTTCCACAAGAGCTGGTATCTTGAAAAAGTGTTCGATTACATGCTCTAATAAACATTTAAACAGTCCAGTGGTTCGTTTCAAAAATGTAAAACTGCCTTGATCTGATTTTCCCAAGGAAATCCCCACTGTGTAATTTAACTCTTCACTGCTCTTGATAAAACCCCACCCTACACCCTACTAAACATTAACTTAAGTGTTAAGTTTCCTCAAGGAAGCTGGTGTTTTATTGTAAGATGTAGACTGCTGCAAATGTCAAAGGCTCGGTTATGTTGATTTATGTCAGGCATTCATTATTCAGCATGTGAAAAAATCATTATCACGGGGCGTCCCAAGAGTGGCAAGGGAAGTGAGCAGAAGCGCTACGAGAACATTTGAGAGTAAAGGTGTTTTTCTGATTACGACACGGCCCAGGTTCACTTCTGCAGTTGATCCACAACTTTACCAACTCTTCATAGTTTAGAAATTAACGTTTTTCCACAACAACGCTAAAGATGACATGGTAAAGCTGTGACCCAAAACGCCGTGCTGTAACGTTTGAAGAAGAGGCTTGGTATAATCCAGAAGCTCAAAACAGTTTGACAGGCTTGTGACAATGAAAAATATAGTCTCTTAATCGTGATCAAAAGTGATTAAGCAATATCCTGTGTCTCCGGGTTCCCTCCGGGTGACTGTCTGTGAGGAGTGTGGTGTGTTCTCCTTGTGTCTGCATGGGTTTCCTCCGGGTGACTGTCTGTGAGGAGTGTGGTGTGTTCTCCCTGTGTCTGCGTGGGTTTCCTCTAGGTGACTGTCTGTGAGGAGTGTGGTGTGTTCTCCTTGTGTCTGCATGGGTTTCCTCTAGGTGACTGTCTGTGAGGAGTGTGGTGTGTTCTCCCTGTGTCTGCGTGGGTTTCCTCTAGGTGACTGTCTGTGAGGAGTGTGGTGTGTTCTCCCTGTGTCTGCATGGGTTTCCTCTAGGTGACTGTCTGTGAGGAGTGTGGTGTGTTCTCTCTGTGTCTGCGTGGGTTTATTCCAGGTGAGTGTCTGTGAGGAGTGTGGTGTGTTCTCTCTGTGTCTGCGTGGGTTTATTCCAGGTGAGTGTCTGTGAGGAGTGTGGTGTGTTCTCCTTGTGTCTGCGTGGGTTTCCTCCGGGTGACTGTCTGTGAGGAGTGTGGTGTGTTCTCCTTGTGTCTGCATGGGTTTCCTCTAGGTGACTGTCTGTGAGGAGTGTGGTGTGTTCTCCCTGTGTCTGCGTGGGTTTCCTCCGGGTGACTGTCTGTGAGGAGTTTGGTGTGTTCTCCCTGTGTCTGCGTGGGTTTCCTCCAGGTGACTGTCTGTGAGGAGTGTGGTGTGTTCTCCCTGTGTCTGCGTGGGTTTCCTCCAGGTGCTCCGGTTTCCTCCCACAGTCCAAAAACACACGTTGGTAGGTGGATTGGTGACTCAAAAGTGTCCGTAGGTGTGAGTGTGTGAGTGAATGTGTGAGTGTGTGTTGTCCTGCGAAGGACTGGCAACCCCTCCAGGGTGTATTCCTGACTTGCGCCCATTGATACCATAAGCACTTACAGATAATGAATGAATGAATGAATGGCGTCTGTGCTGTTTATTTTAAGAATTCTTGTAAGATGTCTTATTTCCCATAATTTTTGATTGATTTGTAATAATGCTTCATGTGTGACATTCACACATTCAAATCCATCAGGTTCTTTGCTGGAGTTTTACAACATACTTTTAATGAATACTTTGTTTAATACCTATCTCAAATGATTAAACTCAATGTTTATATGTAAAAGAGGACAGTCAATGTCTGGCTCAAGAAATCTATATAAAAACGTCACAGCAGTCTCTCGCTACATTTACTCTGTGCTTACACCTGTGCATCGAAGCAAAAACCTCTCCATACTGGGCAAGTCTCACACACTCACTCACACACTCGCACCTGTTCACAGTTTCATACACTCGCCAGGTCACTCACAGCCAGTTTCCCTTATACATTGTTTTTGGACTGTTAAAGGACACTTGGGGCTTCGTGTAAGTTGCCCAATAGCATTTTAATAGCCACAGCGTGTGTAAACATTGATTCTCTGGATGATTAATGTTCGTTAAGGGCCTGTTGTTTGGTGAAGAGTGAGTGAAGCATCTTCTGTGGTGATGAAATTCTGCGCACAGCTCATACGCTTCTGTTAATGACTCACTCTGAAATAACAACATATATTTGGAGTGTTTTGCAATAAATACAAAAGAAAGTGTTAGGCAAATAACGATCAGGTTATCAGTTATAAAAGACTTGCCCAAACGGCTTAGCGAAATTATACACATGACTTTTGTTTGAGTGAATGTTTTCTTCCTGGAATGTAATATGACCCTTCTTTCTGCTTGTCTGCCCTTATCTCCAGGTTAACCACACAAAAGTATTCAAATGTTAGTACATTTATTTTATTGGCATGTGATGTGGGATAGAGCATTTAATCTTGGAATATCAGGATGCATGAGGACTGTTAGAAACAATGACCGTAGGTGTTTATTAATCCTTTCAGTTTGAGAAGACAGCAGGGTCTGAAAGCGTCTAAAAAAGGAAATAGACACAAAAGAAAAAGCACAAAGGTCTTAGAGAGATGAGACTGATGCCCTTGAAACTGGGGTAGATCCTGAGCTTTGACCCAGGAGGTGGAGCTCGGAACCAAGCCCTGAACTGCATGGACTGAGGTGGGGCAGTGGTCACATGACCCTCGTTACTCAGTTCAGCCCTGAGTTAACAAGATTTAGTATGTATTTTACTAAATATGACACTCCCGATAGTTCTAATTCTGTATGATTTGCTTCAGCATCATTCATATTCTCTTTGCAGACACTTGACCTCCTGTCCAGCTGCGGCGCTGTTTCACTAATACACACCAACTCTGTGTTATGTAACTGAAGAGCTACAGAAAGAGCTCTGTTGTCTGTCAGCAATAGCATTCCAATCACAATACAGCACTGTTGCTAATCGTTTGGAACTTACATTTTCAGTTTATTTCAGGATTAGGGTAAGATTTAGGGTTAGGAATGTTTATGATTGTAATAATAATAAAAAAAAAACACATTTTATAAAATTATATTGATGTTTTGATGGCGGCACGGTGGCGCAGCAGGTAGTGTCACACAGCTCCAGGGGCCTGGAGGTTGTGGGTTCGATTCCCGCTCCGGGTGACTGTCTGTGAGGAGTGTAGTGTGTTCTTCCTGTGTCTGCGTGGGTTTCCTCCGGGTGACTGTCTGTGAGGAGTGTAGTGTGTTCTTCCTGTGTCTGCGTGGGTTTCCTCCGGGTGACTGTCTGTGAGGAGTGTGGTGTGTTCTTCCTGTGTCCGCGTGGGTTTCCTCCGGGTGACTGTCTGTGAGGAGTGTGGTGTGTTCTCTCTGTGTCTGCGTGGGTTTCCTCCGGGTGACTGTCTGTGAGGAGTGTAGTGTGTTCTTCCTGTGTCTGCGTGGGTTTCCTCCGGGTGACTGTCTGTGAGGAGTGTGGTGTGTTCTTCCTGTGTCCGCGTGGGTTTCCTCCGGGTGACTGTCTGTGAGGAGTGTGGTGTGTTCTCTCTGTGTCTGCGTGGGTTTCCTCTGGGGGCTCCGGTTTCCTCCCACAGTCCAAAACACACGTTGGTAGGTGGATTGGCGACTCAAAAGTGTCCATAGGTGTGAGTGAATGTGTGAGTGTGTGTTGCCCTGTGAAGGACTGGCGCCCCCTCCAGGGTGTGTTCCTGCCTTGCGCCCAGTGATTCCAGGTAGGCTCTGGACCCACCGCGACCCTGAACTGGATAAGGGTTACAGATAATGAATGAGACATTAGATGTTTTATTGTGCAAAGGAAACCGGTCAAATATTTGCCCCTGTGTCAGTAAAGAATACAAAGTCAGGCATGCTAGACATCCTCTCTCAGCTCACTGCAGAAAAATGGCAAAGAGTCTTTCAAACATTGAAAACCCTGAAAAAAGATGAGGATGTTGCCTTATTCCTGATCCATAGGGGTGTCATATTGACGTTTTTTTGGCTGTTTCAGATTATCCAGGTAGAACTTTACTCCTAAAAGACAGAAAAGACCGACTGAAAGGTTTGGTTTATGGTTAATTGCAGGGTAAAGCATAGTGTTAGGATCAGATTTTATTGTTTTAATTTATATTTATGTTTACAGTTAGGTTTTGTGGTAGTTGTAATAAACAATGACAAATGACTGCCATTTCTTATCTTTAAAGTTTGGATTCACAGACAGGGGTTAAACCTAGTCCTGTACTTTATCCTCCTTTGAATGGAAAATCACAATTCAACATGGTGTGTAGTGCAGGAATAGGCCCCTGTTAGGGTTTTGTGTAGGTTTATGGTGAAGTTTAGGGATAGGATTAGGTTAAAAGGTAAAAGGTCTCCTCTCAGATGGTTTTTGGAGAACGGGGAGATCTTGTTGAATGTGGAACCCTTTCCCTGATTAATCACCAATAACCAGGTCTTTACTCCACCACTGACTGACTCTGGGGCAAGAGATGAAACGTCCCAGAGGCGTCGGTTTTGAGGATGCTGATTGGCAAAGTTTATATTGCTATGTGCATATTTTCTCTCAGCAACGGTTTTTGATTGGCTGTTTTCCTGCAACAGAGCAGCCAATGGAAACACCGCCCAGTAGCAACATGAGATGGAGGCACCCTTCTTCATTCATTCATTCATTCATCATCTGTAAGCGCTTATCCAGTTCAGGATCGCGGTGGGTCCAGAGCCTACCTGGAATCATTGGGCGCAAGGCAGGAATACACCCTGGAGGGGGCGCCAGTCCTTCACAGGGCAACACACACACACGCATTCACTCACACACTCACACCTACGGACACTTCTGAGTAACCAATCCACCTACCAACGTGTGTTTTTGGACTGTGGGAGGAAACCGGAGCACCCGGAGGAAACCCACGCAGACACAGAGAGAACACAACACACTCCTCACAGACAGTCACCCGGAGGAAACCAACACAGACACAGAGAGAACACACCAACTCCTCACAGACAGTCACCCGGAGGAAACCCACGCGGACACAGGGAGAACACACCACACTCCTCACAGACAGTCACCCGGAGGAAACCCATGCAGACACAGGGAGAACACACCAAGTCCTCACAGACAGTCACCCAGAGGAAACCCACGCGGACACAGGGAGAACACACCACACTCCTCACAGACAGTCACCCGGAGGAAACCCATGCAGACACAGGGAGAACACACCACACTCCTCACAGACAGTCACCCAGAGGAAACCCATGCAGACACAGGGAGAACACACCACACTCCTCACAGACAGTCACCCGGAGGAAACCCATGCAGACACAGGGAGAACACACCAAGTCCTCACAGACAGTCACCCAGAGGAAACCCACGCGGACACAGGGAGAACACACCACACTCCTCACAGACAGTCACCCGGAGGAAACCCATGCAGACACAGGGAGAACACACCACACTCCTCACAGACAGTCACCCGGAGGAAACCCATGCAGACACAGAGAGAACACACCACACTCCTCACAGACAGTCACCCGGAGGAAACCCATGCAGACACAGGGAGAACACACCAACTCCTCACAGACAGTCACCCGGAGTGGGAATCGAATCCCCAACCTCCAGGCCCCTGGAGCTGTGTGACTGTGACACTACCTGCTGCACCACCACATAAGTAGTTAATGATTATATTTTAAAAAATGTTCATTTTATGAAGTAAAAATATTATATTTCCACCAGTGAGACCAGAGCCCTAGTGCCCTCTATTGTAAATTCAGTGTCTCAACCCTGGCCCTGAAGGCACACTGAAGGCTTTTTAAACTCGGATTTCTGATCTAGGTTCCAGGCTGAGAATTTACAGTGGCACTATCCGTGGCCCTTCTGGAGCATTAAGCAGTTGCAGGTATATTTTCATAGCAGTCGGCCATTGTAAAATTCTGGCCTAAAACCTGGACCTAAAGTGCAGATTTAAAGACCTCTGTTTTAGAGCATTTCTCTGCTTTAACACACCCACTGTTCATTTACTGATTAGCTGAACTGGAAGAAGGAAAGCAATTAAAATGCAAGGTAGGGTGCATCCAGGGCCAGGGCTGAGAAACACTGCTTTGAGAGTCAGTTGCTAGCGCCTTGGGGCACTGTTGCAGATGTTTTACAAGCCACAGGAAAATTTAAATACTCATGAACCACTCGCAGAGCCGGACTGTGGGTTTGTGGCACGGCTCACATTCAGCACTTCACCTCTAACACAAACTGTTTTTAGGGCCTCTGTCGATCACAGAGCCTTAAAATTGTCCAAATTTCCCCGCTGCCATACGGCACCGCCGAACATGTGTTATCCACTGTTCACTCGTACGAGCGCAATACACCACCAAAAATACTTATTTAAAATCTGAACCAAAACCAAACCAAATCCTTATGTAACACAATTACCGTGTGATAATACGCACGTGCTGACATCTCAAACTCATGTCCGCCATCTTGGAATCACCTGTCAGTGGGGCAGCTCAGGGAAATGAAAAGCCTTCTCCCATTTTCCCGGGACTTTTCCTTATTCCTCTGCTCACTTGACAACTTTCCGCATGCATGTAGTCATACAAAATTCCCATGTGCTGCAAATGAGTGTATTTCAGGAAATGAAGTGATGTTCCTTGTGTGGTGACAGTAAAGAAATCCTCCAGCCGCTTTTGCAAGATGACAGCATTAAATATTGTCTTATGCAAATTATTGTAAATACCGTGATCTCTTGCATTTTCAGTCTACTTTTCAAGGCAGGTGTGACGTGTGGCATCTCGATTCCTCAAGCATGCAGCTGGACCTACATGGACCTTCAGAACTGTGAAAGGTCTTAGGAACCTGAGAAGATTTCAAAGCCTATTTATCTGAGTAGAAAGAGTTTATTGGCTTGAACTGGTTTAAGTCCAGTATTGTTTGAGGTTATCATCTAGTTTAACCGGTTAATTAATACTTCATTATGTTAAATCACGTGTGCAGTTGATTTACCAAACGTGTACGATCAAGTAGAACAGTGCTTCTCAAACTTTTTAGATCAAGGACCACCCCATTATCAAACCAAAACCACCAAGTACCCCCCAGAAACATGTGGCTCCTGGTTCTTCCTCTGTACCGGGGGCATAAGGCAAAATCTTGCTTGAATATTTGCATGTATTTGTTGCTTTTTATTTATTTGAAATGTGCAGCTTAACACACAATTATCTAAAATCTAAAACTAGTTACTAATTACATCCAGTAAGCAACTGAAACTGGGCTTTCTTTACACGGATTTCTCAAAAAAAAACTGGCGAATCACATTCCCTCCCTGGAAAAAAGTGGAGGAACACTCGCTCACAACACATCTACTACTTTTAGAAAAAGTTAAATCCTTCTAGGGCGGCGCGGTAACGCAGCAGGTAGGTGTCGCAGTCACACAGGAGTGTGGTGTGTTCTCCCTGTGTCTGCGTGGGTTTCCTCCGGGTGACTGTCTGTGAGGAGCGTGGTGTGTTCTCTCTGTGTCTGCGTGGGTTTCCTCTGGGTGACTGTCTGTGAGGAGTGTGGTGTGTTCTCCCTGTGTCTGTGTGGGTTTCCTCCGGGTGACTGTCTGTGAGGAGTGTGGTGTGTTCTCCCTGTTTCTGTGTGGGTTTCCTCCGGGTGACTGTCTGTGAGGAGTGTGGTGTGTTCTCTCTGTTTCTTCATGGGTTTCCTCCGGATGACTGTCTATCAGGAGGTTGGTGTGTTCTCCCTGTGTCTGCGTGGGTTTCCTCCGGGTGACTGTCTGTCAGGAGTTTGGTGTGTTCTCCCTGTGTCTGCGTGGGTTTCCTCCGGGTGACTGTCTGTCAGGAGTTTGGTGTGTTCTCCCTGTGTCTGCGTGGGTTTCCTCCGGGTGCTCCGATTTCTTCCCACAGTCCAAAAACACACGTTGGTAGGTGGATTGGCGACTCAAAAGTGTCCGTAGGTGTGAGTGTGTGAGTGAATGTGTGAGTATGTGTCTGTGTTGCCCTGTGAAGGACTGGCGCCCCCTCCAGGGTGTATTCCTGCCTTGCGCCCAATGATTCCAGGTAGGCTCTGGTCCCACCGCGACCCTGAACTGGATAAGGGTTACAGATAATGAATGAATGAATAAATCTTTTTACCATGTGTATGTTTTTGTACTAAATGGTTTAGGCAAGCCATGGGAAAATAAATTATTTAAAATAATAAATATAATAACATTAATACCTTATTAAATGTATTCCTGGTGTGCAGTGGCTTGTACCTTCAAAAAGTGGTCCTATGAAGTGCAATCGGTGATGTATGGGCAGCATAGGCTCTGCCATCTAGTTTGATCCCACAGAAAAGATTGGTTTGAGGAACATAATAAAGTCGACTAGGCCCTCAATTCATGTCTGATCTATGGTGGGCCCAGTTCTTACAGCGCCAGATACCACAGAACCCCCTCAAAGATCCTGTGGAGTCCTCTCCAAGGGTTAGAGATATTTTGGCAGCCCCCATACAAAAAAAAATGGTTCTACAAGTGTCCTTTATTAAAGGAAATGTATCTATATTGAACCTTGAAGAACCATTTAATCATGCAATAAAGAACCCTTATAGAACCATCAATTTTAACAACGTAGTTTGGTCCTGTATTCATTTATTTGCTCGTACACTTCTGTGGAGACTACAGACTCTTCCTTGGTAAGTCATCAAAGCCTTTGTAAATATTTGCAGCTTTTGCAGACGCTCTGAGGGTGATCTCGTCTTATTCTACAACACACAGCGCTGCATTACCCTGGGCTCGATTGTGCTTCTGTTTTTGGTTGTTGCTGGATATTTTCTCTCTTGTTTGACCACCATCACTACTTTCACTGTCCTCAGGAAGGTACAAACACATAAAGAACCTCCCAAAGACCATAACATTAACTATGCATGACATCCTTAGGCTTAAAGTGAAGCCAAATGATGAATTCTCCTTAATAATTTCTTAAAAATATAGCAGTAAACAGAGTTAATCACAGAATATAGGCTTTTCTTCACTATGTATCTGATAGTGCCACCAAAATATGTACTTACAAAAGCCACTCCCTTGTTTGTACACTCACTATTCAGGGGACAAAGGGTGGCGTCCTGTGTCACTGATGAAGGACTAGAGGATGACCAACACACACTGTGCAGCGACAGATGAGCTACTGTCTCTGACTCTACATCTACAAGGTGGACCAACGAGGGAGGAGTGTCTCACAGAGTGGACAGAGAGTGGACACAGGGTTTAAAAACTCCAGCAGCTACTGCTGTGTCTGATCCACTTGTACCAACGCAAGACATACAAACATCAGTGTCAGTGCGATGCTGAGAATGATCCATCTCACAAATCATTCCTGCCCTGTGGTGGTCTTCTGGGGGTCCTGAGCATTGAAGAAGAGGGTATACGTGGGCTGACAGTGTATGCAGAGTCTGTTATTGTAGAACTGCATGATCTGTAGATCTGATGAAATCGACAGTTACTGTTGAAACAAGAACACGACTTTAATCTTATGGCTCAGTCATTTTTAAACACACCTGTTGAAGTTCCCGAGTGTCAGAGCACAAACCAACTCACACCCCCACCCTCAGACAATTAGAGAGAGTGATACACTGCCTGAGGGCCGTTCCCTTGATAAGCAGCGTCTCCTGCTCCTCCACGCCACTCCAGAGACACACCTGTCCCAAGAAACACTGCAGAGCTCCAGCAGGGACCCAGCCCTGGACTCAGAGATCCCAGGGGGTCAGACAGAGCGGACGAGCTCAGACACAAAGATCATCAGGACCTCTAGTTGATACAGCTGCTGCATCCTCATCCTCATTATCCAGAGCTTGATCTCTACATCCTCCACTCAGTGAGTATCAGAGACCTACATCAAGACAGCTCTCCACACACTGTCTGTCTGATGAGGTTCCATAAGAGGTTGTGTATTCATCATGTTGTGGGGACTTGTTTCTCTTAACACATGTCCCTATAGCACAAATCTTGAGATATTTAAAGTTTAGACTGTGAGGGTTAGGATGAGTTTCTATGGCAATATGAGAATTCGCCTTCTTTATGGGGACCACAAAACGTACATCATTGTATTTTACAGTGAATAAGGTTTAAATGTTAGGGCTAGGGCTAAGGCTAAGGCTTGGGTTGGGGTAAATGTGAATGTAGTGATATTTATGGTTCTACTGAGTGTACAAATAAGTTTTAAAGCGTTTTTGTATAAAAACTTTATTCGCAATTGAAATTTGAAACATTCTCTCATGCCTTTGTCTTTTTTTGGTCACTGTTGCGTAGAATTAACGTTAAATCATCGAAACCAACATGTGCTCTTTGATACAGCATTATCCCAAGGAACAGAACAACCCAGTGGACCTGTGTTTGCAGCACTTTTTCCTGATGGAACTCATAGCGAATGCAGCGACCAATAAAATGAAGTAGTTTCCAAACTACTTCATTTTTTGTTTATTTAAAAGTAATTTAAAATAATTGGTTTTAATGCTATGCCACAGCTTCCATCAATGACAAAAGAGAGGGAGAATGTTCCTCTGATGTCTAGATATCTACAGGAACCTGGATGCAGAGTTTATTCTTCTGTAGCAGAGATTTAGACAGATATCAAATCCTAAAATGTACTTCATTTATAGTAGTTCTTATGATATATAACTGTTTAATTCCTGGCAAAGGGACAGATCAATTTGTCAAAGTGTATTTGCATCTAGTGTTTCAAGTTACTCTGCTGTACACATACAATAATATGGTACAATAATGTTTGGTATAAGATTAGATCTAGATAGTATTTCTTTTCATTTTGACTGCGCAACATAAAACCAAAGTGTGCTTTCTCATTTAACCCATTCTTGGCAGTGCAATGTGTGAGTGTGTGTGTGTTGGGAGGGTGTTAGGTGTTTGTTCAATGGATGTTGAGCCTGTGAAGGGATTAGAACCGGTGAACCTCTGCTTCCAAGTTTGCTTCGCTAATTATTGATGCTAACAGTGTGTGTTTTTGTTTGAGGTCAGGCTACTTTACGGACAAAGTGAGGAATGTTGTCAACGGGCCCATCTCTGGGTTTTTTTCCTGTGTGCGTTTACTCTGTAAGTGAAGTGTGTGGTGGTATGCAAATTGTTGTGCAAACGATGCCAGATCAGCTCTGATCATCACGGAAATCAAACAGCAGCCTCCACTGAGAAAGGAAGGCTTTAATCTGCTGAAGAGGCCAGATCCGACACTGATAAGATGATTAAAATCATTTAAAGTTAAAGTAGGAACACACACACACACTCACACGCGCGCAGATGCTTATCGCTGTTAAACTGACACTTTTCTGCAGAATCCTCCCTGTCTGTTTGTCTTGATCCAGGCCAGTCACAAGCCCACATTTCCACAGCTCCCCTTTTCCACGGCAGCAGACTGTGATATCGCGCCTGTTACACAGTAAAACAGCAAAAACAACAAATGTGCACCTGCAAACAGTCGCTTCAGGGCTGGGATCTGGGGTGAAGTAATGTGTAGTAAGGCGCCATGTTGTGATTCATGCTCCCAAAGTGACAGGTCATGCACCAGCGATGGTATGAGGAATACATTAGGTACAGTATAAAGAACTGCAAACAGCAGGATAAAATATTGTAAGTACAGTAGAAAATACAGTATATTCAGTACAGTATGAATTACTATAACCCGCAATGTAACATACTGTAAGTTGTAAAAGCTGTAAAAGGTGAACTGCAAAACAGAGTTTATTCATTATCTGTAACCCTTATCCAGTTCAGGGTCACGGTGGGTCCGGAACCGACCTGGAATCATTGGGCACAAGGCGGGAATACACCCTGGAGGGGGCGCCAAGGGGCAATACAGACACACACACACACATTCACACCTACGGACACTTTTGAGTCACCAATCCACATACCAACGTGTGTTTTTGGACTGTGGGAGGAAACCAGAGCACCCGGAGGAAACCCACGCGGACACAGAGAGAAAACACAACACTCCTCACAGACAGTCACCTGGAGGAAACCCATGCAGACACAGAGAGAACACACCACACTCCTGACAGACAGTCACCTGGAGGAAACCCACACAGACACAGGGAGAACACACCACACTCCTCACAGACAGTCACCCCGAGAAAACCCACGCAGACACAGAGAGAACACACCACACTCCTCACAGACAGTCACCCGGAGGAAACCCACGCAGACACAGGGAGAACACACCACACTCCTCACAGACAGTCACCCCGAGAAAACCCACGCAGACACAGAGAGAACACACCACACTCCTCACAGACAGTCACCCGGAGGAAACCCACGCAGACACAGGGAGAACACACCACACTCCTCACAGACAGTCACCCCGAGAAAACCCACACAGACACAGGGAAAACACACCAAACTCCTCACAGACAGTCACCCGGAGGAAACCCACGCAGACACAGGGAGAACACACCACACTCCTCACAGACAGTCACCCGGAGGAAACCCACACAGACACAGAGAGAACACACCTCACTCCTCACAGACAGTCACTCGGAGGAAACCCACGCAGACACAGAGAGAACACACCACACTCCTCACAGACAGTCACCTGGAGGAAACCCACGCAGACACAGGGAGAACACACCACACACCTCACAAAGTCAGGCCCCTGGAGCTGTGTGACTGCGACACTACCTGCTGCGCCACCGTGACGCCCCAAAACAGAGTTCAGTTTAAGGGAAACTGCATTATGAAATAAATTAGTACAATATAAAGAACATTATATTTTTTACAGAATAAAGTCCTGTATAAAGCAATAGAAAATACTGTAATTACAGTAAAGTACAGTATATTAAGTTCAATATAAATATTGTAAACTGCAGCATAAAACACTAAACACAGTATGAAGTACAGTCTGAATAGTGCACTCTATAAAGTATAGTAAAATGCAAATGTACACTTTAAAAGTGCAGTATAAATACTTAAGTTCAATAAAAAATACATTGTAAACTACAATATTATGTACAATAAGTGCAATATAAATTATAATAAATTATAATAACTTAAGTATGGAATAAAAGAGATTAAACTATTTTCTAAACTACAACTACAGTGCGGTACAAAACCACTTTAAAGCATTTGGGTGTGATACAATTCTAAATTGTTTTTTGATTTATATGATTCTGAAGTGACATATTAATATGATATTTTCCCGTATGCAAATGACCTCACACTAATCACTGGCTTGAGGAAAAGTGCAATGCAAGCCAAGCTTGAAAAAAGCTTTTAAAGGAGGTGTGAAAAGGGCAGTAATTTCCCACAAGTGAAATTAAACCGATTGATGAATGTTAACTTCTACTCCGTGCCTCATTAAATAGTCCCACCTTCATCTACAAACACTTCACAGAGTCGCAACACTGCGTTTAGTCCTGGACTTTCTTTCAGCCGCTCATGTTTACACCCATAACTGTTTCCTATTATTTATTGAGGGTGTCAGATTATCAAAAGCTCTTCTAAGCCTCTTCATCTGGAGATCTGGAGGTAAACACCTCGCAACTGCCCAGAGGAAAAGCGCCTACGTAAGCAGCCACCGTGTGGACGTCTGAGTACAACGGCATCCACACAGATGGTTTGTTTATTTTGCTTGCTGCTGGATTAGATTAGATTTAGCTAAAGTGTGTAGAGTAACATGAGCGAGAGTCACTGCCACACAGCTCTGAGGTCTCGAGGTTCTGGGTCTTCGTGTCACTGTCCGTGAGGTGTTTCTGTATTGGCTTTGTGAAACAGGTGTGAGTGTGTGAAAGTGGCCACAGGTGTGAGTGTGTGAGTCACTATGTGTGTGTGAGTGAAGTGTCCAGAGGTGGTCATAAACTCCAGCTCTCTACCTTGAAGTTGCATTATAGTCCCTTCTCCAATCAGAAAGTTAAAGCAACACTAGGTACACTGTAAAAAATTGCTGTAAATTTACAGCAAGTCTGCTACAGTATTTTATTGTATTACTCAATTACAGTAATATGCTGTAAATTTGAAATACAGTTGTGTTCCTGTAAAAATACGGTAAATGCCTGGGAACTCTGCTGCCAGTATTTTACTGTAAATCACAGTATTTACAGTAAATTATTGTATTATTCAATTACAGTAATATGCTGTAAATTTGAAATACAGTAGTGTTCCTGTAAAAATACGGTAAATGCCTGGGAACTCTGCTGCCAGTATTTTACTGTAAAATTTACAATACATTTTTTACAGTGTAGTATTCATACCTTAAAATAACAGCTGCAAAATCATTGTGATACTCCAATGAGGTGTAATAAGGATAATAGGGCCTCTATTATTGCTTCTCCATGCTCAGCACTGAAGAAACTTGACTATGTAACTTCTGAAGGAGGGTAGGTGTTTCCTTCCTGTAACATAACCAAGAATTAAACCTTATTTTTCTACACTCTCCCTGTGTCTTACCTTCCAGATCTTTGAAGAGTGGCCAGACATTCATGGCGAGTTCTGACCGGCATCACCTGTACATGGAAATCCCTGGATTCCCTCATGGTCACATGACCCCGTGGGGAGTTGAAGAACACGCCCGGATGTTCTCTGGTTTTCCCAGCATGCCCGAGTACCTGTCCCGCTTCGACATGATGCTGGCGGAGGACACGCCGTGGCTCGTGAGAAAGATGGAGATGACTGCTCCTCACGCCAGGGACGAGGATGTTGTCCAGTGTAAAGAGGCAGGTCAGTGTCCTGTGATCGACAGCGCGGGACGAGGTGTGAGTTCATGCCTCGGTGGAGCCGGGGACGTGGAGGACAGGTGTCTGGAGCAGGTGCAGACTCTGGTGCTGGAGGAAGTTCTGAAGGATATCAAGACGGCCTGCAAACTGTTGAACATCACGCCGGGTTAGTGACTTTGCAGTTTAACCTCAGGAAAGGTTTAGCTGGTGGAGCTCGTTTTGTTGAAGTGTGAAGCAGTGGAGAAATGTAAGTAACAGTGCAACCTTGTGAACAGAAAACTGGGGTTTGTTTCCCTGTCCAGGGAACTCCACAACACTAAACAAAGGCCCACAAGACTTCCGTCTACTGGCTAAAATACTAGACGTCTGCACAGGCTTGATTTTTAATACACGTACCCACCACTTCCAGCCACAAAATCACGTCATACCTGTCGCCATGTGCACGCTTTGAATCAGACTAGTCACTTTACAGACGAGTCCACCTTTAGATTGACTGTTTTTGTCAGCACCTACCTGCATTTAAAGTCACCCTTTTTAATCTGTCCTGCCTTGACTGGCAAAAAGAAAACATGTCATATTTAACCAAATTATATACCAGTTTTATATCATTAAAACTGCATTTCTGTCAATTAAATATGTTTATTTTTATCTTGTACCAACGTTGGACTTATTGTGCCATCAGCAGGTGTATTTAAATGTTTATACAATTTTAGTGTGGGGCGGCAAGGTGGGGCAGCAGGTAGTGTTGCAGTCACACAGTTCCAGGGACCTGGAGGTTGTGGGTTCGATTCCAGCTCCGGGTGACTGTCTGTGAGGAGTGTGGTGTGTTCTCTCTGTGTCTGCATGGGTTTCCTCCGGGTGACTGTCTGTGAGGAGTGTGGTGTGTTCTCCCTGTGTCTGTGTGGGTTTCCTCCGGGTGACTGTCTGTGAGGAGTGTGGTGTGTTTTCCCTGTGTCTGCGTGGGTTTCCTCCGGGTGACTGTCTGTGAGGAGTGTGGTGTGTTCTCCCGCGTCTGCGTGGGTTTCCTCCGGGTGACTGTCTGTGAGGAGTGTGGTGTGCTCTCCCTGTGTCCGCGTGGGTTTCCTCCGGATGACTGTTTGTGAGGAGTGTGGTGTGTTCTCCCTGTGTCTGCGTGGGTTTCCTCCGGGTGACTGTCTGTGAGGAGTGTGGTGTGTTCTCCCTGTGTCCGCGTGGGTTTCCTCTGGGTGACTGTCTGTGTGGTGTGTTCTCCCTGTGTCTGCGTGGGCACTTACAGATAATGAATGAATGAATGAATATTGACTTTAATCCATTCCATCATTAGTAGAGGTATGGTATGGCATTCAGTACCAGCATTAGTCTTTAACTACTTAAAGTGGCTTCTATTAAAGTGCTTTGAATAAACAGTATGTTGCTGACAGCAGAGGGTTTCAGCTTTAAAATCCAGACAAAGACTGGTGCATAAGTTTATATTTAGTACCCACTCCGCGCAGGTAGCCATTAATCCAACGACCTAGCAAGTGACAAATGTACCCGTCTGCTCATTACTCTGTCCTGCATCTTTTGAACATAGAAGCTGTCCATCACACTGTTTTTTTTTTTTTTACATTGACTTCCATTGAAAGTTAGGTAAAAATAACAAATGAGTGTGTAATAATTAAATAAACTAGACCTGAAGCAGTACGGTGAAACCCAGTAGTGTCCCTGCAGTGAGGAGAGACTCCTTGTAGAGTCTAATCACTGTGGAAAGAAAAGACTTCCCACTGTGCTGCTTAGCACAGCACCACTGTATCAGACTTCTACTGAACTTCTACTTCTCCGTTTGGCCATTAAAGTGTGCAGAGGGTGTGAAGCATTATTCTTAATGGCCAGAAGCTTACTGAGATCGGTTTGTTCAATGCACATTTGTTGATGTTGTACACCCATTTATTTCTGAGCATTTCTATTGGTCTGTTAATCGTGAATTGTGCAAACAGAATTAAAGACTGCACTGCTATGTTTCACAGCCTTTGATTCAATTACTTCAAACCAGTCCTTGTTGGAATATGGTACACTGTGTGTGTGGTCGATTGAGCTATTGCCATTGAAAGGTGCTGTTAATTTACCTTGTGTAAAAGCTCTTTGTAAACTGTCATTCACACAGTAACAGCTGGCTAGATATGACATTTTAGATTGTGGTTAAGTATTACTGCAGGTGAAGTGGCTGTTCTTTAGAATTGATTCACTCATTCATTATCTGTAATCCTTATCCAATTCAGGGTCGCGGTGGGTCCAGAGCCTACCTGGAATCATTGGGCGCAAGGCGGGAATACACCCTGGAGGGGGCGCCAGTCCTTCACAGGTCAACACACACTCACACATTCACTCACACACTCACACCTACGGACACTTTTTGAGTCGCCAATCCACATACCAACGTGTGTTTTTGGACTGTGGGAGGAAACCGGAGCACCCGGAGGAAACCCACGCAGACACAGGGAGAACACACCTGTTCTTTAGAATTCAGCTTCTTTAAGGTGTACTATGTCCAGTTGCACACACACACAACAGGTATCATCCAGAACTAATCACCCAACATTGGTATCTGAACCCAACTTTTGCTTTTGTGGCTGGATGCTAATGCTAATAAACTCTCACAGCAATATTCACAGGTTGTTATTGCTGCAAAGAGTCTATAAATAGACTCGGTTTTGGCGTATGGATAAAGTCTATTAATCTGGATGGAACTAAATGTATTGTTTTTTAACATTAAAAGTCTGAACTGAAAAAAACATTGATTACAGTGTAGACACTAGCCTTTAATTAACAAAAGCTGTATTTGCTCTAGCTATCGCTTTATGGGGACGTTCACGTAGAATCTGCTTTGTGTTGTGTGTTCAGATCCAGCAGAGTGGAGCTCAGGGCATGTTCAGAAGTGGCTGCTCTGGACCGAACACTTGTACAGACTTCCACCGGTCGGCCGGGCCTTTCAGGACCTCAGCGGCAGTGATATGTGTGTGATGAGTGAGGACGACTTCAGACAGAGAGCATCCCAGTGTGGAGACATGCTCTACGCTCATCTGGACATCTGGAAGTCAGGTAAAGGGATATTTGTTTCATTGCTTGTTTCTCAAGAAATGAACATTGAGGAACATAATACCGCTTTAAGGTAATTTGCATAAACTGAATCACAAACCCCCAAACAAACAAACAACAAATAACCCCCACAAAAACAGCCAAAAGCTACAATTTTTAAACCACAAAAGCAATCATAGCAACTAATAACCTAGCAACCACCTGGGATAAAAAGTAATACCAACCACCTAGAGATACCCTAGTTACCAACAGATATATTAGCAATCAATTCAATATGATAACATTCACCAGATATACTGCAATAAGTCCTGTTTACCCCTGAAACACTTTAGCAACAACCTAATATCACCCTAGCAACAGCCTAGAAACCACGTGACAACTCAGGAAGTCCATAGCAACTACCTGGAATATTCCAAGTTCAACGTCTCACAGTGTACATAACTCACTATCTTCAACCAATCATCACAATATAAACACAACTAGACACAATTATCAGTAGCCTAGCTTTATTAGTTGGCCTTGTTTGGCTAATAAAGTTATTCACAGATGTTTCTCTTCTAGATTCAGTGTTGTGATCTAATGGGAATTCTGCTTTTTCTTTCAGCCGCATGGATGAAAGAACGATGTTCTTCTGAAAACAGCGGTTTACCTGGTAAGGATCGGGGTCAGGTTTGGTGCAGATTATAAAAACACTGAGGTCAGAGAGGTGACATGATGTCGTCTTTGCTGTGTCCAGCAGTGGATGAGGTGTGCGCTGAGGCGGACTCGTCCTGCACCGGGCAGCCCATTCATCTGTGGCAGTTCCTCCGAGAGCTGCTCCTCAAACCTCACAACTACGGACGCTCCATCCGCTGGCTCAACAAAGAGAAGGGTGAGGTTCTGCTGGAGAAAAGCCGTGTTTCTCTATGTCCTTCATGGTCAGTTGTACGGAACATAAAGGCTCAGTGGTGGTAATAAGAAGCAGGGGTCACAATGAATAGACCTAATCTGACTATTCATTTTCTATTTTACATGTTATTAAATGTACACCAATCAGCTTTAACTTTACAGCCATGTCCTTGTTTCTACGCTCACTGTCCAATTCATCAGCTCCACTGACCCTACCAGAGCACGTTGTACGTGTATGATAACAGTCCCACACCATCCTTCAATGTGTAGGACCTCACAGGACCACACTGCAGGGTCTAATCCTCTCATACCAGTGCAACTGACGCCACCTCCATGTCACTGCAGCAATGAAAAAGATTCCCCACCCAAATCATACCTGCTCTGTGTGTCCTGAGAATCAAAGAACAGGTTTTAAAAGCAAATGCAGAGCAACAGTGAGTGCAGAAAGAAGGAAGTAGCTTTAATGTAAAGACAGATCGGTGTGTATACTGTAATACGGTGTGTAAGGCCAAATTCATGTATCAAAGTGTAATAAAACAAAGGATACGTCCAACAATTGGTGGGTCTCCCCACCACAATGAACCGCAAGACATGACTTTATCTTAACTATTTAATTATGCAGAGATTGTGAAAAATGGGTATTATTTCCCTTTATATTTGTTAACAGCGACTCTACAAAACATACAAAAATGAACCGTAAGTGTTAACTTTAAACCCATGTTCTGTGGCTGACGTTGTCCAGAGTGAAGTTGAGTGACAGAGTCATTATTCCATCGCCTGGGGCTTAGAATGTGTTTCTCTGCTTATCTTTAAAGGGATCTTCAAAATTGAAGACTCGGCTCATGTGGCCAAACTGTGGGGGATCAGGAAAAACCGTCCAGCCATGAACTACGACAAATTGAGCCGCTCCATCCGCCAGTACTACAAGAAGGGCATCATTAAAAAGCCGGACGTTTCTCAGCGACTGGTCTATCAGTTTGTTCATCCAGTTTGAAGAGACTAGACGGGGGGTAAAAGGCTCCGTACTGGCAACAAAGACCTTGGTGTATTGAATCTGAGGGAAGACCCAATGCACTTGGACGTAGTGCTTCACTAAGCCACCCCTAGCTGACAATGAGAGACTTGAAAAAACAGCAGTGACTCTTCGGTGGCCTTACTGCGAGTAAAACACAACGCTGAAATTAAGGGCCAAAGGCCTTTATCACATTAAACACATATTCCAAGTAATTTTCTGCATTTCCGAATAACTGCAGAAAACAGAAGTAAGGTTCGCATCTTTAAGGCTGTCCAGCTGACTCTTTGTGTCAACAGCAACAGCAAACTGCCCTTTCTCCCATTTGCATAACCTGCCTTAGTCCACAAAGAGCCAGTTTATATTGTTCACACATAGGCTGAAGTTTATTAATGGTCTTACTCTTCATTTCACATTGTTTTCTTCTTTAATTATGACATCTAGCCAAAATAAAACTGACTAGTGTAAGTGCTACCAAAGCAGCCAAATTGAGAATGTACCTAGCCAGAAAGCTACCTTGCTAACATTAGCTTTTAGCTTGCTGTCCTAATCATCTTAGTCATTTTGGTTGTTTGTGAAATCCGTTTTCTCAGTTGTACAAATGATATGAAGGCAGTTACTAAAATATCCCACTTGTTAGAGGAGAGAAAGAAGTCTTCCCAGTCTATAAACCATGTCCCTTTTTAGCAACTGTTCCCTAGAGTGATGGAATTCCATATAATAATCTGTCATCAGTCCCTAAGTCTCACCAATGTTCTCCTGGCTGAATGCTATCAAATCTACCTGAAATGTTTCCAACTTTTAATGTAAAACCTTCCCTGAGAAGTAGTAGCCGTTGCTACTTAATAATACCATTTATTTCAGAAGACTTCTGGCGATGTAGTGTAGAGTTTGGGCAGTTTGAGTTCAGGTTCAGCTTTGGCATGATTTCAGGTCGCCTTCACAATGAAAACTATAGTAAAAAGCTGTGAGAAATAGTGACACATTTTACTTGTGAAACATCTTTGCCCATGGGTCTGAGCGTGATTGGGGGAATCCCTTAAAATCACAAAACTGTTTACACACTCACTTTGTGGGGACTTCCCTTCCTCGAGGAGACTTGTATGATATTTTAAGTTTAAGGTAGAAGTTAGGGTTAGGGTTAGAGTTGGGGTTAGAGTTAGGGTTAGAGTTTAGGGTAAGGGTGAGGTTTTTATAAATAAATTGTGGTTAGGTTTAGGCAAGTTGTACTTGTTGATAAGGTAAAGATAAGTCTCCACAAAATGATCGGCTGTCTATTTTACAATCCCACAACGCATGAAAACCACCTTGTGTGTACAGTTACTCGTGTGTGTTTACTCTTGTCACAGTAGAGCTGATGAAGCCTAAGGCATTTGCCAAAGTTGACAGAAGGACGTGTAATATGCAAAATGTTTTCCATTTCATTTGTCTCTTTCTCTCTCACTCTGTTTTGCATATCGTGTTTGTTTTATTAATCATGGATAATGAAGACCAAAAATGTTCTACGTTTCAAAGGAGACGTTTCAACCTGGACTTTCTGACAGAACCTCTGTGTTTGAAGTTATATTGGCCTCAAAGGTACTGTTGAATAATTTGTGCGATGATATTTATCCTGTTGTTTCTAAGTGGATCAGCCATTTCCAGGCACTTTAGTGATTAAAAGACTTTGCTAACACACTGAGACCATGTTTGAGTACCAAGTTTATGGTGGTAGGATGGTGATTACAGTCATCAACATCAAAGCACTGAATAATCCATGATCCCTAAACATCCTTACATCATCTGTATAAGGCTTGTGATTTAAATATTTATCTTAATATATGGTTTTACACTGTAATAGTTATGAAAAGTTATCAAGCAGTAATGAAGGGTTAAAACCAACAACAAAAGTTCTTATTAGTTCATGTTTTTTGGGGCATAGTAACTTAATTTTGCTACAAAACCTAAAATTGTATTTGGTGATTTTGTACAAAGCAGTATGTGTGAAAAAACGCAGCTGAAAATGTCCGACCTCCTACATTCAGCTGTTCTTCCAAAGCTACGCCTCTAAAACACAGGAAACACATGGCAATCCAACAACATCCACCTACCTCACGTATCACTCAAAGGTAAGAAAACACCCAGCGACTACACAGATGTCGACTTCAGTGTGTCCTCTTACTTCATTCGGCCTCTTTTTGTTGGAAGCCTTCTTTACCACCTTCCTTCTTTTTTTTTTAAATTTCATTCAGCCGTAGTGGCTTCATCCCCCTCTGCTTCCAGACTTGAGTCTCCAGTGCGCATGTACGGGGACAGAGTGAGGTCATTGACAGGCAGGTAAGTCGTCCAGTGTTTACAGACCTGTGGCTTATACAGAAAAATAATTGTATTTATGTGGTCCGAGCTTTTTTTAAATAACTGCTATAGGGATGTGAAGTGTATTCAAAAAAATATTTATAATACTGGATTGACGCATTAGCTACAATTAAAGCCATGTTCCAGCTGGATTAGTTTTACCTGAGGAAGTGCTGTAATTCGAGTGATTACCGAGTAGATCTATGACTTAAATCAAACAAACATTACAATTACAAAGAGATGGAGATGGTTCACTGGTTAAAAACATGAAAGGGAAATCTCACATCTCCTCATTCATACAGACTTAAGCCTAGTTTTTTACGATTGGAAAACCTGCTAGACAATGAGCTCTCGTAGAATCTTTAGCGACTGCAAGATAAGGCTAACCGCTAACCACTTGGCACGGTTATCTTAGTTTGAAAGGACTGTAATCTACAGCCATTGTTTTGTTTGGGTTTGTACACTATCATAGGATTTGGAGCAGTGTGAGGAAGGTTTATCATTTGATCCTGCACAATTTGATCAAATATTACATCACCAGTTGTGAAACAATCCTGTTCAAATAATGCTTAAAACTCAGATGAAGCTTTTAGGTGCGGTCACTCTAGACATCTGTATTCGTGTGGTTCTGTGAAATGGGCGTGGCCTGAACATTAGCCGTGCAATAACTTAATTTTAGCTCACTATATATCGTGAACAGTAGAAAAACAACACTGCAAATGATAAATACCATCTAACCCAGCCTCCTGACTGACAATGCATTATCCTTCACGTCTATACGCCATTTTATAATTGACTTGGACAGCATTATATTTATAAATTTGTGCTTACATTGTACAATTGTGCTCCATTTTGGGTACGGTTACTGTACTGTTGCTTGTGAAATGTATTCACCCCCAATATTTGTAGCAAGAAAACCATCATCTCATTCATTCATTCGTTATCTGTAACCCTTATCCAGTTCAGGGTCGCGGTGGGTCCAGAGCCTACCTGGAATCATTGAGTGCAAAGCAGGAACACACCCTGGAGGGGGCGCCAGTCCTTCACAGGGCAACACACACTCACACATTCACCATCATCTCAAAGAATTCTATTAAAATAAATGGTATTTCACAGACAAATGTCTTGTTTGACCACAGCTGTGGACCTTTCCCTTGAATAAAACAGAGCACACAGGTTCTTTTCTCAACAAACTTGTTTTTCTTCTTCCAAACTAATATTGCAATATTGACATCAGCACAACAACGTAAATTCAGGTGTTTCAGCTTCAACTGACCATCACCGTCGTCGTCGCCGCCGCCAAACGCCAACTGTCCTCGTTCTCCTCGTTCCTCCATTTTCAGCCCGCCTTGATGCATATTTAAATGAACGTCATGTTATATTAAGATGAACAGGCACTACACCAGTAAGGAGATCAAATTACATCACTAACTATTCACATACATACGTCCTCTAGACTGCTAAAGTAGTTTTCACGACAGAAGCCTTCGTCCCTCTTCCGTATGCTTAAAGAGCAGATCAACAGAAAATAAAAAATAAGCATTTACATGTACACTTTTCGTCACTGTCTCAACTTAGTTAGGTTTGTCGTCTTTACGCAACACAGTTGTACAGTTACAATAGAATATAATCTTTAAATTACATCATCATATACAAATAGGACGGCGTGGACCACACGCATTTATACAGGTATATGGTACGTAGACGGTTCCATCGCGACTGAAATGAAAGTTTAACACGATGTGGTACCTATAGAGCGTAACATTATTCAGGGTTTCCTTCACTTTTGTTTTTTTTTTTCCTCGTTTTAACATTTACAAATATGACACTACTTATTGTTTGGGTGTTTTTTTTTTGTTTGTTTGTTTGTTTTTGTACATTTTTTGTTTGTTGTTTTTGTTTACATCAACACGACTCGTACGTACTGGATATAATAAAGATGGTTGATATTTTCCCCACACATCAATCCCCTGTGTTAAGGTGGTGCCCTGTTGTTTGCGTGTATGTGTGTGTTTGTGTGTGTGTTATTGGTCATTTTTGCTAGGCTGGACAGCTTATGTATGAACAAACCATGTAAAAGCTGGTGGTGGGATTTCTCCTCTTAATACGGAAACATGGCAAATGCTCGCTACTTCCCAACATCCACAGACCTTCAAGATTTACCTTTAATTTATGAGTTAACTGATCTTCTAGGGATTGGTCGACAGGACAAACATCATCTTATTATTATCTAAAATTGAAGGTAGGGTTGTGACTACCAGTTTGAAATATTCCTACCCCCTGATCCCTACTCTGGTGTGGGCGGGAACTGGCCATGCACCAATGGTCAGTGCACACTCTTAAGCACACGCAGGTTTTTCCTAGCGGTTCTGCTTTATATCAGGTGTATGATGAGTGTGTTCCATGATGTGTTAAAGATAGATATGCGATATTAGACACACACTGGTCACTCATACTCCACGACTTTGAGGATTGGTGTGGATTTACCAGACACTGTGTAGACGCCACTGACCAGGATATTCAGCATTAGTCAGAGCGAAGCGTATAAGGGCAACCTGTCCATATACTGGACGAAGCAAATACATCTGCTATTAAATGTATATGACGCATTGGTGCAGGATATGCCTTGTTATGCATCGTTGTGGATGGGTACGCATGGATATTGCCAGGCGAATAGCTCTTTAGCACAAGAGGCCAAGGTAAACAACCCCAAAACACTACATTCATGACCATGAATGAGCAAACGAACAAACAAAACATGACCCCCGGGGCCCTTTCATGGCTCCAGGCGCCCAGATGCAAATGAGGAGGGATGAGATGTGGTTACAGAACCTTGCACTGGGGTTCTGAGGAAGGCTGCGTAAACAGTCCTTTAAGCAGTTCTCGCGGCACTGTACACACACAGTCAATGGACGGGGACGAAACTGTTTGCTCAAGTCAGAACAAACGGGGTGATGGTGATAATAAAGATGCAATGAGGAGATAAGAACAGTTTCAGGTTTCTCCGGTTCGCTGCTTCCAAAGTTGCTTAGGGCTGAGATCCAGCTTGTCCCACACTGCCCCCCTCTGAGGCAGTGGTCACTGTGGGCATTGCATCCAGTTCAAGCCTGAGGAAATCCAAAGGGGCTCGCTTGCATGATGCATAGCACATGCTGCTATGCATAAATAGACACACACATCAAGAGGACGACCACACGTTACATACTGGATGAAGGAGAAAGAAAAGGAGGATGGTGGGGGGGAAGAGAAATGACAGGGTTGTGGGCTGTAATGCACACCGACTCTTGCTACATAAATAAGTATCACCTCAGATAAACACAATGCATCAGAAACGGCCTCGTCCTGGCCACATGCGTGTTCATTTGGACGATGTACATCGGACAATATGAGTGACCTACACCAACGTTATATGTAAGCTGCACAGAATTCGTATTCACGAAGAAAAGAACGAACTAAGAAAAGTCAGAATGTAATCCCTGCACTTGCATATGGTCAGGTCGTTATAGATCTGTGTTTGTTGTCAGTATACTACAATAAATATTTCTCAATATACTGTGTATGGTCTTCCCCACCCTCGCAGACCAGAGGCCTATATATTGTGTAAATATATATAGAGAGATTTTTTTATTTCGATTACTAAGACTTCTTTTGTTGTCGTTTTTAGAGAAAAATCACTGCTTAGCGCGTATTTGTTGGGCAGAGTATGTGTTGCTCGTGAAAAGTCTCTGGCTTGACGCCGGGCGTTAGATCAGACAATCGGAGCTGCCTCCAATGGTGTGTCCTCCCTCGGGAAATTAGATTTCCTCCACGTAATTGGCCGGGTATAAGCCCGTCCGGCCGTTGTCCAGACGCCCCCTGCACCAGCCCTGGTCGTCCTCCTCCTCGATCTTCATCAGCTCGTCTCCTGTGGACAGAAGGTCAGAACGAGTTATTTCCAGCTTACTCTTTACAGGAAGGACCTACATGGGATGTAAAATCCCGAGGCTGTGGAGCAGTGGAACTGTGTTCTCTGGAGTGATGGAGCGTCATCCAACGCCTTTGAACTGGAGTGGTGCCTGTGACTCAGAGCTAATCACCCAGCATCATAAGTGTCTGTCAATATCTGCAATGCCATCACATCCACACAGAAATGCTTCAAGCTGCTGAGGAAGGAAGCTCAATGAAAACAGCAAAACAAATGCATGGACAAGCTTCTCAGCCTCACTCTGGGACAGAAACATTTTGACTTTCAAGATGTTCCTCAGGTGAAACGAGGGATAAAACAAAGCTCTAACACGACATGTAGCTTTCATATTTCAGATCTAACATATCTACATAAAAAGAACATAGGGCGGAATGGTGGCGCAGCGGGTAGTGCTGCAGTCACACAGCTCCAGGGGCCTGGAGGTTGTGGGGCTCGATTCCCGCTCCGGGTGACTGTCTGTGAGGAGTGTGGTGTGTTCTCCCTGTGTCTGCGTGGGTTTTCTCCGGGTGACTGTCTGTGAGGAGTGTGGTGTGTTCTCCCTGTGTCTGTGTGGGTTTTCTCCGGGTGACTGTCTGTGAGGAGTGTGGTGTGTTCTCTCTGTGTCTGTGTGGGTTTCCTTCGGGTGACTGTCTGTGAGGAGTGTGGTATGTTCTCCCTGTGTCTGTGTGGGTTTCCTCCAGGTGACTGTCTGTGAGGAGTGTGGTGTGTTCTCCCTGTGTCTGCGTGGGTTTCCTCTGGGTGACTGTCTGTGAGGAGTGTGGTGTGTTCTCCCTATGTCTGTGTGGGTTTTCTCCGGGTGATTGTCTGTGAGGAGTGTGGTGTGTTCTCTCTGTGTCTGTGTGGGTTTCCTCCGGGTGACTGTCTGTGAGAAGTGTGGTGTGTTCTCTCTGTGTCTGTGTGGGTTTCCTCCGGGTGACTGTCTGTGAGGAGTGTGGTGTGTTCTCTCTGTGTCTGTGTGGGTTTCCTCCGGGTGACTGTCTGTGAGAAGTGTGGTGTGTTCTCTCTGTGTCTGTGTGGGTTTCCTCCGGGTGACTGTCTGTGAGGAGTGTGGTGTGTTCTCTCTGTGTCCGCGTGGGTTTCCTCTGGGTGCTCCGGTTTCCTCCCACAGTCCAAAAACACACGTTGGTAGGTGGATTGGCGACTCAAAAGTGTCCGTATGTGTGTGAGTGAATGTATGTGTGTGTGTCTGTGTTGCCCTGTGAAGGACTGGTGCCCCCTCCAGGGTGTATTCCTGCCTTGCGCCCAATGATTCCAGGTAGGCTCTGGACCCACCGTGACCCGGTCACAGACAATGAATGAATGAATGAATGAACAAAGGACATGAATTCTCTCTAATCAGTTTTCTCTGAAACTCAAGATAAGATAACGCTTCATTAAGCTGCAGCAGGGGAACTCACCCAAGTTTCAAAATATCAGGTTTGTCCTTTTCTTTTTTTAAATTGAACTGGAAATGTCCAACATTCTGTCGATTCGAATTTCAACAGTGTTTTGACTCTTGCTCTTACCCTGACTAGACCCATATACACACACTCAACATTCAGCATCACCTTAAGCATAACCTAACCATAACCCTACATCATAAGCATTGTTTTAGTAGCTATGAGTGCTGTTAGTGCCACAAAAACCAAAAACACTGGCATACTGACCCAAGAAAATAAAAGTAGTCCTGATACCAGTTTGTAACTACAGCTTCTAAGTGTTAATTCTACAAAACGCTTTGTAGAGTATGTTGCTATCAATTATTGAAAGCACTCTGATGCTCATTAGCTTTCACTCATTGTGGACCACGTCAGAAATTATGGGTTAAGTACCCCTCTGAGCAGCAGCTGTCCAGGGACCAATAATACCATCTGCTGCTAAATGTCCAACCACAGGAGCCTCAGCTTCCTGTGGCCCCACAGCTCTTTGTCTCGTAGCTGACCCTGTTATCACTGTGACTTAATCTTTCTGCAGAAACCGATCATTAGCACTAAACTGTGGCCTGGATCTTGTGTCAGAAGCCCAGCACAGCTGTTCCACACTCCAGTGGTGTGGGTTAGCTGTAAGTTTCACTCTAAATGAGTCCTGTGGATGTTTGTATTTGTGGTAAATACCTACCTCAAGTTTAGCAGCAAAAATGCACACGTTATTAATGGATCTGATTGTATATTCATTCATTCATTCATTATCTGTAGCCCTTATCCAGTTCAGGGTCACAGTGGGTCCAGAGCCTACCTGGAATCATTGGGCGCAAGGCAGGAATACACCCTGGAGGGGGCGCCAGTCCTTCACAGGGCAACACAGACACACACATTCACTCACACACTCACACCCACGGACACTTTTGAGTCGCCAATCCACCTACCAACGTGTGTTTTTGGACTGTGGGAGGAAACCGGAGCACCTGGAGGAAACCCACGCAGACACAAGGAGAACACACCACACTCCTTACAGACAGTCACCCAGAGGAAACCCACGCGGACACAGGGAGAACACACCACACTCCTCACAGACAGTCACCCAGAGCGGGAATCGAATCCACAACTTTCAGGCCCCTGGAGCTGTGTGACTGCGACACCACCTTCTGCACCACCGTGCCGCCCTGATTGTAAATTATTTTACATTATTTGTATGAAGGGCAAATCATGATGGATGGTTTAGACTCCATAGAGTGGGTCCCCAATGAGGGTGGCCATGTTAAATCCAGAATCTCTGATACTTCAGTACAGTGGCTGTTTCACAAAGAAAAAGTCTGCTATGTTGACCCCTGTTTATTGAGAGCTGTTGTTGTTGTTACACCAGTGTGAAAGATGAGCCTGCCATTATCTGCACGCCGCACCTGCTTTGAAGCTCAGCTCGTCCTGCTCCTGTCCTTCGTAATCGTAGAGCGCTCTCACTCTCACTCCTGCTTTGGTGTCTTCCTCGAAGGAGTTGCCGCCTCCATTGGTCTCATTGCCTGAGTATCCAGCAGGCTGCTCATCATCTGACCACTCTGCAGAGTATGCCTGGTTCTTATCATAACTGCTCACACTGCAGGGACAAACACATGCTCCTTTTTATTAAGCGGGATGAGCATGAACTCTCCAAGCCTTGTAGAAACCCTCTGGTTAACCATTAAATAAATATTTAAAATTCAAAAAATATGATCCACATCCACCAAAGAGATCCAGATCTCCCAGTGGCTAGGCCTTCAGGATCTGAACTGAAGGCCAGTACTGATCTAGCAATAGATTTGGTGTTATCAAATGAGTTTTAAACACTTTTTGTGTAATGTGCAATTGTAAATCAAGCATTTCAACATTCTCCTGCACTTCTGTCGTTTTATAATATATATATATATATATATATATATATATATATATATATATATATATATATATATATATATATATATAACAAATGCAGTTGAATGTTTGAATTTCAAAGAACAATTATACATTACGCAAAAATGCTAGCCTAGAGGGGCATAAAGCCCCACAACACATAGCTATGGAATAGTGAAACTACATTCTCCTTAGCCAATGGAGCACCATTCAATACCTGACCACACTAAGTGGTTTATGTGGTAGAATGCCATCAAATTCTTAGTGAAATGTTCTAAAACTTAGCGTAAAGCCTGTTAGTGACATAATGGGGAACCAACTTTCTATGAATATGTTTAACTTCAGAAAGAACGATGTGTGCAAAAACTTCTGGCCCTTATAGAGTATGAGTGAGAGGGTCTGTCTGACCTGCCGCGGTCTCCAGGCTGTCCTCCGTGCTCTGTGCTGGGCGTAGCAGGGGCCACTCCGTCCGGCTTCTTCTTCTCCCTCTTAGCCACGGCGTTAGTGGCATCAGGGTTGTATTCCTTGGAGAAGAAGACAGAACTCTGACACCGTACACCACCACTGAATATATGGTTTCTTGTGGGAAATAAGGAATACATCATCATAGTGCCATACTCCCTACATAGTGCACACTGCACAGAAAAGCAGAGAAACGCATTCGAGTCTAACAAGCAAACAGTTTCTATTAGATCCTATGACCAAAAATGCTAATATGGCTAACAGAATATATCAGTCTTTTTCTCCTCATTATGCGACTGTGGGCAGAAACTGGAGCACCTGGAAGAGACCCACACAGACACATGGAGAACACACCGCACTCCTCACAGTGACTCAAGGCAGGGCTGCAAGCCACAACCCCAGGTCACCCTGTTTAGGTACTGCAGCCTGCAGGCACTGGGGGTCAGTACAACTGATGACTGAAGTAACAAAACTGATCTGACACAAGCTGAAGCCCTTTGCCCTGTGTCTGTGCTATTTCCTAAACGTTCCTGATGAGCATCATGTGACTCACTGATGTTAGAATTACTTTGAGAGAAGGTAAAAGAGGAGAGAGGCCATGGTTGTGTACCTCAAACTGGGGCCAGTTCATGGGCATCTCAGGGCCGTGGTTGTTGCTGAACCACTTCAGATCTTCCTGTGTGTTCGCTGCAAGGATAGAGCGTTCAAGTTCACGGTACACTGAGGCATAGCTGCAAAAAACACAGTGGACACACACACACACACACAGGTAAAAAAACAAACATAAGTTATGGCAGAGCAACATTTGCACACAGTCAATTCCTAGTTTCTTCACAAATACTGGTTATTTTACAATGCATACTTTATATTAAATATTTTAGAAGAAGTTTTTTTATTATTCATTCATTCATTCATTATCTGTAAGCGCTTATCCAGTTCAGGGTCGCGGTTTGTCTACAGCCTACCTGGAATCATTGGGTGCAAGGCGGGAATACACCCTGGAGCGCCAGTCCTTCACAGGGCAACACACACTCACACATTCACTCACACACTCACACCTACGGACACTTTTGAGTCGCCAATCCACCTACCAACGTGTGTTTTTGGACTGTGGGAGGAAACCGGAGCACCCGGAGGAAACCCACGTGGACATGGGGAGAACACACCACACTCCTCACAGACAGTCACCCGGAGGAAACCCACGTGGACATGGAGAGAATACACCACACTCCTCACAGACAGTCACCCGGAGGAAACCCACGTGGACATGGGGAGAATACACCACACTCCTCACAGACAGTCACCCGGAGGAAACCCACGCAGACACAGGGAGAACACACCACACTCCTCACAGACAGTCACCCGGAGGAAACCCACACAGATACAGAGAGAACACACCACACTCCTCACAGACAGTCACCCGGAGGAAACCCACGCAGACACAGGGAGAACACACCACACTCCTCACAGACAGTCACCTGGAGGAAACCCACACAGACACAGAGAGAACACACCACACTCCTCACAGACAGTCACCCAGAGGAAACCCACGCAGACACAGGGAGAACACACCACACTCCTCACAGACAGTCACCCGGAGGAAACCCACACAGACACAAGGAGAACACACCACACTCCTCACAGACACTCACCCGGAGGAAAGCCACGCAGACACAGGGAGAACACACCACACTCCTCACAGACAGTCACCAGGAGGAAACCCACACAGACACAGGGAGAACACACCACACTCCTCACAGACAGTCACCTGGAGGAAACCCACACAGACACAGGGAGAACACACCACACTCCTCACAGACAGTCACCCGGAGGAAACCCACACAGACACAGGGAGAACACACCACACTCCTCACAGACAGTCACCCGGAGGAAACCCACACAGACACAGGGAGAACACACCACACTCTTCACAGACAGTCACCCGGAGCGGGAATCGAACCCACAACCTCCAGGTCCCTGAAGCTGTGTGACTGCGCACTACCTGATGCACCACCGTGTCGCCCAGTTTTTTTATTAGATATAAGAAAATCCATATTAATCCACAGGTCTAAGAGAAATAAGTTAAACTCTGGACAGAATATAGTCTGAAAAAGAGTCAGGAGAAAATCCAGCTCGACTCTCGCTTTAGTTCTGAACACATCCACGTGTTTGTGGCCGTCCACGACACTATGGGTCTGAAAATACATGGATCCACCAAGAAGCCCTTACTGAGAAAAGGAAACACAAAGGAATCTACAAAAAAACACCCAACAGATTTCTTTGAAGCTCTAATTAAAGCCAACTTTAACTTTTGCAGTGTACTTTGTTTAAAATCTTTTATTTCAGGAAGAGCTTTAACATCAGACACAGAAGCTTTAATCGAGAACATTAACACTGCAGCGCAGTTCGTGACTCAAACATGGAACGATTAAGAAACAAGAGCTCTGTGTGTGTCTCTGTGTGCACACATGGGTGTGTGTGTGTGTATGAGAGAGAGAGAGTCACAGAGCAAGGAAGAAGACTATGTGCTATGTTTACAAACCGGATTCCAAAAAAGTTGGGACACTAAACAAATTGTGAATAAAAACTGAATGCAATGATGTGGAGGTGCCAACATCTAATATTTTATTCAGAATAGAACACAAATCACAGATCAAAAGTTTAAACTGAGAGAATGTATCATTTTAAGGGAAAAATATGTTGTTTCAAAATTTCATGGCGTCAACAAATCCCAAAAAAGTTGGGACAAGGCCATTTTTTACCACTGTGTGGCATCCCTCCTTCTTCTTACAACACTCAACAGACGTCTGGGGACAGAGGAGACCCAAGTTTAGAAATAGGAACGCTCTCCCATTCATGTCTAATACAGGCCTCTAACTGTTCAATCGTCTTGGGCCTTCTTTGTCGCACCTTCCTCTTCATGATGCGCCAAATGTTCTCTATAGGTGAAAGATCTGGACTGCAGGCTGCCATTTCAGTCCCCGGATCCTTCTCCTACGTAGCCAGTGGTCTGGCATTATCTTGCTGAAAAATGCAGGGTCTTCCCTGAAAGAGATGACGTCTAGATGGGAGCATATGTTGTTCTAGAACCTGAACATAATTCTCTGCATTAATGGTGCCTTTCCAGACATGCAAGCTGCCCATGCCACAAGCACTCATGCAACCCCATACCATCAGTGACGCAGGCTTCTGAACGGAGATAACAACTTGGGTTATTCCTGTCCTCTCTGGTCCGGACGACATGGCGTCCCGGTGTTCCATAAAGAACTTCAAATCGTGACTCATCTGACCACAGAACAGTCTTCCATTTTGCCACACTCCATTTTAAAAGACCCCTGGCCCAGTGCAAACGTCTGAGCTTGTGGAGCTTGCTTAGAAATGGCTTTCTCTTTGCACTGTAGAGTTTCAGCTGGCGACGGCGAATGGCACAGTGGATTGTGTTCACAGACAATGCTTTCTGGAAGTATTCCTGAGCCCATTCTGTTATTTCCCTGACAGTGGTGTTCCTGTTTGAGGTGCAGTGACGTTTAAGGGCCCGGAGATCACGAGCATCCAGTAGAGTTTTACGGCCTTGACCCTTACGCACAGCAATTGTTCCAGATTCTCTGAATCTTTTGATGATGTTATGCACGGTTGATGATGATAACTTAAAAGTCTTTGCTATTTTACGCTGGGTAACATCATTCTGGTATCGCTGCACTATCTTTCTGCGCAACAATGGTGGAATTGGTGATCCTCTTACCATCTTGGCTTCAGAGAGACACTGACACTCTGAGAAGCTCTTTTTATACCCAATCATGTTGTCAATTGACCTTATTAGTGTTAATTGGTCTTCCAGCTGTTCGTTATATGCTCCATTTCCTTTTTCCAGCCACTTATTGCTACTTGTCCCAACTTTTTTGGGATTTGTTGACATTGTGAAATTTTGAATCAACATATTTGTCCTTTAAAATGTTACATTTACTCAGATTAAACTTTTGATCTGTCATCTATGTTCTATTACGAATAAAATATTGACATTTGCCGTCTCCACATCACTGCATTCAGTTTTTATTCACAGTTTGTTTAGTGTCCCAACTTTGTTGGAATCCGGTTTGTAAACCTGGTGTGTTCTCCCTGTGTCTGCGTGGGTTTCCTCCGGGTGACTGTCTGTGAGGAGTGTGGTGTGTTCTCCCTGTGTTTGTGTGGGTTTCCTCCGGGTGACTGTCTGTGAGGAGTGTGGTGTGTTCTCTCTGTGTCTGAGTGGGTTTCCTCCCGTTTCCTCCCACGGTCCAAAAACACGTTGGTAGGTGGATTGGTGACTCAAAAGTGTCCGTAGGTGTTAGTGTGTGAGTGTGTGTCGCACTCTGAAGGACTGGCGCCCCGTCCAGGGTGTGTTCTTGCCTTGCACCCAGTGATTCTGGGTAGGCTCCGGACCCACCACGACCCTGAACTAGATAAGTGGTTACAGACAATGAATGAATTAATGAATGATAACACAAACACACACACAAATGCAGTACTTTTAACTTATTCCCGGATGTTGTATGTTTTTATCTCTGTATGTGTTATATGTGAGATGTTGTGAGATCAGTAAGGGGTTAGATCAGACTGACCTTTGGTTCTCGGTGAGGTTGAGGTGGCGTTTGATGTCCAGCAGCACCTCTTTGAGGAAGGTCAGTCTCTTCACCTCGTGCTGCTGGCACTGATCAAACACCTGATCCATGCTCTCCATGTACTGAGGCTGACACTTCGCCAGCTCCTCCAGAGACTTCTCATACTTCTCCTTAGCCTAAAACATACACACACACACACACACACACACTTTATATTACACAACTATATTGTCACATTGACGCATTCTGCTTTGGCAACACCTTTGTCTGTAATGATCCATTATGTGACTCACACAAAGAGAAAGACACATGGTGGAAGGACAAAAGAGTGAGAGACAGGAAGAGAGAGTAGGGGCAGAGAGGGAGGGAGGGAAAGTGAGAGACAGCAAGAAAGAGGCAGAGGGAGAAAAACAGAAAAAACATCATGAGATAGAAAATGTCATCCACCTTTCCAAGAAAAAGCACTTTCAGTCTGTTTTTTTTGTCCCTGCTGTCTGTGTCTGATCTCTCTCTCCTTCTCTCTCACAGGCACTGATCGATGTGCGGTTAAAGAGCCCAGGGTCTGTGTGTGTGCCTAGCCTTGCACAGGGTGTAATAGGCATTTAATAATTCAGCAGAATGCTTATTATCTTTTCATTTCTTGTTTAAACACATTAACACTTCACATGATCCAGTTTCCTCCCCATCAGAATGATTCATTTGAGGCTGGGAGTCCTAGAGAGTACAGGTGACCAAGCTCTCCTCATGGGGAGGGTGGCACTTCCCATTCCCTCATTTCCTTGGTGCTTGCTAACACAGGTGTCTGTCAGCTAATGTGACAGATCTGGCCAGTTTACATACACTTGCAGTCCATTAAGTTGTTGAACTGGGTTCATTTCGTTAATCAAAACTATTACGTTAAATATTCTTTTTTTCGTCAACAATGTTTATCAACAAATAAAAACTGAATTAATATGTTAAACACTGATCAATGACCAGTAGTTTCTGATTTGAATACATAAAATCAGTTTGGTTTGCTGTTGTCAGGGCAACGAGAGCAGCCAGGAGGAATAGTGAAGACTACAAAATTATTGATTCTTCAAGCGTCTGGGAGTCGCTGGTATCAATTGTTGGCCACTGATTCACAGATAAGACTCGTCTTGGTTAGCAGCACACTTTGAACTTAAAGGGTTAATTAAAAAAAAAAAAGCAAAATATATCTGAAAAATAAAGTTTAATTTTGTATATTCAGTTTTTAAATGTAACAATACTTTTAAGCATTTATATATGAAAGTTGTTAAAAAATAATACATTTAAATATTTTAAAAATACCGGATCACAATTAGGCTGAGCGGGACGGTGTGTGATCGTGGGGGGAGGGGGGACTCCTCCGGGTGACTCTCTGTGAGGAGTGTGGTGTGTTCTCCCTGTGTCTGCGTGGGTTTCCTCCAGGTGACTGTCTGTGAGGAGTGTGGTGTGTTCTCCCTGTGTCTGCGTGGGTTTCCTCCCAGAGTCCAAAAACACACATTGGTAGGTGGATTGGTGACTCAAAAGTGTCCGTAGGTGTGAATGTGTGAGTGAATGTGTGAGTGTGTGTTGCCCTGTGAAGGACTGGCGCCCCCTCCAGGGTGTGTTCCTGCCTTGTGCCCAATGATTCCAGGTAGGTTCTGGACCCACCACAACTCTGAACTGGATAAGGGCTTACAGATAATGAATGAATGAATGGTTAATGTATGGGTTGGTTATTACCTGAATAAAACCCATTGGAGAACAGGACTGATTGCCCCTTTAAGAGTGGAGCATTAAGGGTAAGACAAAGGGGATAACATTTATTTCTGCTTTCTCTCAGAGCTCTCTCTCTTACCTTCTGCACGTCCTGTTTGCACTTCTCCGTTTTCTCATGGAGTTTTTTCTGCTGGTCAGGAGTGACTGAGGCCTCAGCTTTGCTGTTAGCCTCCCGTGATGCTGCCAGCTTCTCCTCCTTACAGGCCATGTGGTAGATCTTCTTAGCTGTCTCCATCTACACACACACACACACACACACACAGATCAACACTGACCACACCGGAAGGCATGTAACTTTGTATCAAAGCTATCAGAAACCAGACACAAACAGTATCTGAGAACGTAAGGGGAAGGAGCCCCATGAGAGGGTGAATGCTTTTAAACCAAAAATGCTGTCATTCTGTACTACACACACACACACACACAAATGCTGCCTGTCTCTGTTGCAGTGATGGACAGCGGATGTGAAAACTGCTTCGTTCTGTAATGGAAATGCAGCATTGTTGCATATTGCTTGTAGCAGGTGTAATAAACGCTATCACCATGTTACCATGGAAACTGATGACACATGAGTATGGAGAGAGTGCTGCAAATGGCTGAAGCGTAACAATAAATGAAGCTTAACCGTGGATGAAGCGTAGCGGAAGTGTTACCATGTTAATGGATTGAGTGTAACCATGAAAACGGGTGAAGCATACCCATGGATGAAGGGTAACCAAGGAGATATATGAAGTAGACCAATAGAAATTGATATAATGTAACTACAGAAATGAATTTAAACTAAGAACGGTAAAACTGTTTAGTGTAACCATGGAAACAAGTCTAGCCCACTAATCCAAATATCAGTTGTGGGATTTCACTGAGATTTTTTATCAATCACCCCATGTTATAATCCTGTTCCTATCATCTGGATGACAACATCTGGACTGTAAGAGTGGGCACGGCGTCCATTCAGTTTAGATCAGTTCTGCTTTACTGACATTTGTATGAATTAGAATAAAGATGTTGTAGTGTAAGTGTGAAGCTCAGAGACTCAGACAAACTGTATTTCTGCACATACCTCCTTAAGCTTCTTTGCCCAGGGTTTCTGTGCTTTCTTGAAGCCCTCTTCCGCCTCTTTGGCCTCTTTAAAGCCACCCATCATCTGTTTGTGGTAAGAGTCTTTCTGCCAGTTCTTCACCTTCTCCACGTCTTCGTTCAGGAGGCCGTTCTTTACCTCCTGATGAAGCTCGCTCACTTTATCAGCCTCTGTCATCACAGCGAGCCAGGCTTTCTCCACAGAGCCGTACTGAGGACCTGCAGAACAATGTACAGGACCCGTTTAATATACAGCACCAAACATTTAAAAATATCAGCCATCCGCATCTACGTTTAATGCATAAACAAATGCAAATATATCTAACTACATCCTTGATTCAGGACTATGATGTACTTTATTGATCGGTGCTGTGGCAGCAGATGAACTGTAATTACACTGTAACATGTAGTAATATATCCTTCAGTCTTTCAGCGTGACACAAAAAATAATAATACACCCAGTCTGATGATTTTAAATCACACGTTAAAAATCATTTTTTATCATTTTTCAATACGTTTCTGTGTATTACATTTGATTCCAATAATCAAAAACATACTAAAACAATGTCTTTCAATTGTCTTTCATTATTTCACTGCTTCAGTAACAAAGTCTTTATAAAATCAAATTTGTTTATGGATTTCACTAAAATATTAATTAAAGTAGTACAGGGTGGGCCATTTCTATGGATACACCTTAATACAATGGGAATGGTTGGTGATATTAACTTCCTGTTTGTGGCACATTAGTATACGGGAGGGGGGAAACTTTTCAAGATGGGAGGTGGCCATGGCGGCCATTTTGAAGTCGGCCATTTTGAATCCAACTTTTGTTTTTTCAATGGGAAACCCACATCAAACTTACTGGGAATTTCACAAGAAAAACAATGGTGTGCAGTTTCCCAACTACGGATACTGGAAGCCTGTGCTAGCAATTCTCCTGCGGTGTTGCTATCAGTGTGTGAAGAGTGGGAGAAGAGGGTCAGAAACTTGTAAATAACTCATGAGAGAATAGAGTTACGTTAAAACCAAGCACACCATTGTTTCTTGTGAAATTCCCAATAAGTTTGATGTGTCACATGACCCTCTTTCCATTGAAAAAACAAAAGTTGGATCCAAAATGGCCGACTTCAAAATGGCCACCATGGTCACCACCCATCTTGAAAAGTTTCCCCCCTCCCATATACTAATGTGCCACAAACAGGAAGTTAATATCACCAACCATTCCCATTTTATTAAGGTGTATCCATTTAAATTTTCCCAAATTTACTCCACATTTTCTATAATTTTGTCATTTAAATTATATGAACAACATACAAATTTGAGAGAAACATTACATTTATGAACTATTTACATTCATTTACTATAATCTGAGATATTTTTTTAATGTTCCCTCTTACTTTAATTACACTCAAGCTGCGCAAAATTTGGGAACAGGCTCAAAAACATTCAGGGTCCATTTTCCCAAAAACATCTTAGTGTTAAGATCTTAACAGGGAGAGAGTGTTCAGCGTGAGGCTCACTCTACAACCCTGCAATGCTTTGGGAAACACAGCCCTGATCTTTCTAGGTTGTAACAGACATGATCCCAGTCATTTGGAAGCCAATGTATCCACCCGGTGACCTGAAGCCACCTGACGGACATGTCGTGGGCCCGTCACATGTGCTGACCTTTTTCAATGAGTTGCCTCCACCTCTTGGACCACTCAGTCAGCTGCTGACTGTACGCCTTTTCGATCTTGGCACGTTCCTGAAGGCAGTTCATCAGATCATTGCAGAGTCGATGACCGTCATCAATTCTCTTGACGGCACGCTTGTAATTCCCCACCTGAGAGAAAGGAAAGAGATGCTCTCAGAGCGGACGCTGGATATCACAGTGAAATGTCTTATTGATCAACATGAGCCCAGAGCCATCCATCTCCTTTAGAGTTCGTTGTTCACAATAAGTCATTGTCAGATCAATTTGGGTCGGTGTGGGGCTACAGCGAGGTCAGAGCAGGCCGAGCAAATTCATTTACATCATTTAAAGAGTGTACGGTGGGTCTTGTGGTGTATTAAATACACATACATCTGTGTTCTACTACTACACCTATGTACACCTGCAATAGTGAAAACATACACACACACAAAGAGCTGTGTGCAATTTTAGGACACATGGAAATGAGGAGTGGGCACAACACACACACACACACACACACACACACACACAGGCTGGGAGATTGGCAGATGGACACAGGGAGAACACACCACACTCCTCACAGACAGTCACCCGGAGGAAACCCATGCAGACACAGGGAGAACACACCACACTCCTCACAGACAGTCACCCGGAGAAAACCCATGCAGACACAGGGAGAACACACCACACTCCTCACAGACAGTCACCCGGAGGAAACCCATGCAGACACAGGGAGAACACACCACACTCATCACAGACAGTCACCCGGAGGAAACCCACGCAGACACAGGGAGAACACACCACACTCCTCACAGACAGTCACCCGGAGGAAACCCACGCAGATACAAGGAGAACACACCACACTCCTCACAGACAGTCACCCGGAGGAAACCCACGCAGACACAGGGAGAACACATCACACTCCTCACAGACAGTCACCCGGAGGAAACCTACACAGACACAGGGAGAACACATCACACTCCTCACAGACAGTCACCCGGAGGAAACCCACGCAGATACAAGGAGAACACACCACACTCCTCACAGACAGTCACCCGGAGGAAACCCACGCAGACACAGGGAGAACACACCACACTCCTCACAGACAGTCACCCGGAGGAAACCCACGCAGACACAGGGAGAACACACCACACTCCTCACAGACAGTCACCCGGAGGAAACCCACACAGACACAGGAAGAACACACCACACTCCTCACAGACAGTCACCCGGAGGAAACCCACGCAGACACAGAGAGAACACACCACACTCCTCACATACAGCACTTGTTTACAAAGCGGTAGTGTAGTTATAGGAGTGTATTGATAGAGGTTCTGAAGTTCTTTTCTTGTATTTTCATTTACAGTAATAATTTTAGCCGTTTACCACAATGTAAGCCTTCATGGTGCTGCATTGTGGAGGTTAAAAACAACCCCAGCTGTGCCCAGTTTTTGCCTTCATGGTAACCATGTGTAGTGAAGAACTTATTTTGTCAATGCTCACCTGTGTTTTGCAATAATACACAAACTTTAAACATGAATATCTGTGCCAAGAATGAATATCTGAATAGCTGTGAGAAACAAACAAACAAACAAACAAAATTCTGCCGAAACTCCTGCCATCACAGAAATATTTTTACAGTGCACAGTCGGACAAAACCAGATCTCCAAAATGATTCAGAGACAATTATTCTTTTAGTGAATATTAGTGGAAATACATTTCTTAGGCTATGTTCACATTCCATACCTCATTAATCAATTCCAATTACTTGCTCAGATCAGATATCATCATCTTAACGGTTCACGTTCATAACGTTTATACATCTCTGTCCAAATGGGTCCTTAAGCCCAGTGTAGTGCATGATGTCGGTCCAGAGAGTTAAATAATGACTTCTACACTGCACAGTATGTCTAAATATTTGCAAAACGACACATGAAATCCGATCTGACCATTAACATTCATGTCACATGTCCACAAATCAGATATGTATCCGATCTATAATCATATTTGAATGGTTCCGTTCACATGACCGTGCTGAAGTGACTCAAATCTGATTCGTCAGGGCTGTGTGGACATGTCAAATCCAAACTTTTCAAATCAGATTTTTATGCATGGTCCTAGATCGGATTTGTGGGCATGAATGTGAATGGTCAGCACTTAGTGCTGTTGTCATCAGCCAGTACCGGCAGCGACCTGCAGGCTGTGTTTGAAATGGCTCTGTGCTTCCTACATAGTGCACTGCGCAGGTGAGATCAGATTATATGCCCTCACCGCCCAGAAAATATCAGATCTGTGTCACATTAAGGCATAACAACCAAATTTAAGTAAAATAAGCCTAGTAATGTTCATTCGTCTTGAAAGTTTTACACAGTGTAAAAGGAATTCTGGCATTTTCACCTGGTGAAAAACCACGGAGAATGGAAAATATGGATATACAGGTTCTTATCCCATGGTGAAAATGTATAAACGGATAGAAAGAATATAATAAAAGATTACTGTAGATGTATTACAGTACTTGGAAAAGTAATGCAAATATCCACATTAGTTCAGTGCACTGTGATTCATTTCTCCGCATGTACTCTCTCTCTCTTCCTGCAGGAGGCGTTATGTGGTGGGCGGGGCTAAATGAGAATGGGCGGGGCAAACACATTGGCTCGTGCTGGTGCATGTGGAGTTATGCAATGGCTGCTGAGGCTTTGTGTCCAAGTGTGTGAGCTCCAGTTACTTTAATCCCCTGCTTCACTGCACACACACACACAAGGGAGCTACTCACAGCTTCACTCAGAGTCTGAGCTATAAAAGATAAGGTTAAGAATGAAGAAGATTCACACAGTAAGGGACACCCCACCCACATTTCTTAACAATAAAATTCTTATATTTCAACATGTGGCCAAAGGTTTGTGGACATTTGCACATTTAATGTTTCTTCTAAACTGAAGAATACTAACAGGGACTTTCTCCCCCTTTGCTGCAGCGACATTTAAATGAGGATTTGTCAGTGTTTTGAGAACACACATGGCCACCTCTGGATCACAAACACTGCTCCAACTTCCCGAGTGTTACTCTGGAGAGCACAGAAGAAGAAGAAAACACAAGACACCAAACAATATTTGGCTTGATCAACTACATTTCTCCTTTCCTAAAGGGTAAGTTCCATCAGTTGAATAGCGCCCCCTTGTGGAGCTATTAATTTAGTATTGTGGAGTTACTAAATGTGAGTGAGTGGCTGTTTCTCAAAGCCTAGGCTGCAGCCTCAGAAAGACGTGACATCTTAAGCACAGTCCTCCAAAGTACAGTGAATGAACAAGTCGGTGCATTACAAACCATATATGTGAAGTGTTTAGCATCTACTTTTCCTTAAAAAACAGTCCACAACGCACCACAAAGACTCCAGAACACTTTACTGTGTCCACAGTGTTTACTGAAGCCCAAACCACGTGAACCCTCTGGTGTTGAGTTATGACTCAGTTCTGGTCGCTAGTGAAAATTGAGCGACAGTGAAAATAAATGAGGAACAGCACTGAATGCCAAAAGAGCTGGTGGTGTTCCCCATGATGTGAGTCATGTTCTACAGGGCTGCACAGCTTGAATATTCAAAATATGATTTCTGCAGCTGAGAACAAATGAAAGCCCTATTTCTGTTCACAAAACAAACCTCACAGTTCTCTAATCTCAGCCAGAAATGCCTGAGTATCCAGTTATAGTTGCTTTCCACAGTCTGCCTCCTGGAATAGTCCTGGACACTGGAATAAAAGACCTAGCTTAGACATTGAGCAATTGATGTTTGTTTACGTATTTCCACAATATTTCTTACATGCTCATGCTATGGCAGTGCTGTGTGGGTGTGTATTGCTGAGCAGGACTTCTGGACCTCCCGGTGTGGGCAGCCTTTAGATGACTGATAGTCCTTCTGTGCTTCATTCATGGTTCTTAAATATGAGAACGTATAATGTTAACACTTAAGACTTTTAGACATTTATCACTAATTGAATATTTAAAGGTCTCAAAATCGTCTTCACATATTCACATTAATCCTATATCACTCAGAACGTTTCATACACTAAATTACTAAGTGTGACTGTGGGAATTATTAATATATGAGTTGGCAAAACGCTATTGAGCATGATCAATTCTAATGTCATTCCAAAATCAACCACCTTCATACTGATGTTTCATAATGAACCCTTAGACGTAGTCCATTATGTAGTTGAATTTTCAGCTGAGCTTTGATGAGTCGAATCAGACCATTTCTGACTCAACATGGTTTTTAATTCAACTTCAAAACAGACCACAGCTGTGTGTCTCAGTCCCAGTTCTGGAATGTGATTTCTCTGGTTTAATCCTCATCTGGGATTTATCAAGCCCTTCCTAAGTCGGAATATATCAACTAGAACAATAAAATAAACCCACAAAGAGGTTTAGGAGGTTTTCTAGACCCCCAAAGTGCTTTATGTTCTCTAGAACATTAGCAGGTTTCCTCAAGCACCACCAAAGCCCAGGAGTCACACAGTCACACCTGTGGACATCTTCACAAATTCACCCAGTCACTCACACATTCACACCTGTGGACATCTTCACAAATTCACCCAGTCACTCACACAGTCACACCTGTGGGCAACTTCACTAATTCACCCAGTCACTCACAGAGTCACACCTGTGGGCAACTTCACTAATTCACCCAGTCACTCACACACTCGCACCTGTGGACATCTTCACAAGTTCACCCAGTCACTCACACATTCACACCTGTAGACAACTTCACAAATTCACCCAGTCACTCACACAGTCACACCTATGGATATCTTCACAAATTCACCCAGTCACTCACACAGTCACACCTGTGGGCAACTTCACAAATTCACCCAGTCACTCACACAGTCACACCTGTGGACATCTTCACAAATTCACCCAGTCACTCATACACTCACACCTGTGGACAACTTCACAAATTCACCCAGTCACTCACACAGTCACACCTATGGACATCTTCACAAATTCACCCAGTCACTCACACAGTCACACCTGTGGACATCTTCAAAAATTCACCCAGTCACTCACACAGTCACACCTGTGGACATCTTCACAAATTCACCCAGTCACTCACACAGTCACACCTGTGGACATCTTCAAAAATTCACCCAGTCACTCATACACTCACACCTGTGGATGTCTTCACAAAGTCACCCAGTCACTCACACACTCACACCTGTGGGCAACTTCACAAATTCACCCAGTCACTCACACACTCACACCTGTGGACATCTTTACAAATTCACCCAGTCATTCACACACTCACACCTGTGGACATCTTTACAAATTCACCCAGTCACTCACACACTCACACCTGTGGACAACTTCACAAATTCACCCAGTCACTCATACAGTCACACCTGTGGGCAACTTCACAAATTCACCCAGTCACTCACATACTCACACCTGTGGCTTGGGTCTAAAAGTTTGCCGGTGTGCCACTGAACCGGCAGGAAAAATGGGTTTGTACTGAGGGAAAGATCAGTACTTTCTTCTTCTGAAGTGCCCTTGAGCAAAGCACCTAACCCTCAACTGTCAAAAACTGCACACTGCTCCAGGAGTGTGTGTGTGTTTATAGATGGAAGGGTTAAATGTGGAAGCTCAGTTTTGTTGTACTACAGTGCAATGACATTAAAAACACATTTTAATCTTTATCTTGACTTTCTTCTAATTCTGGAGGATGGGCCTGGTTTTTCCTGGACTCTGTCCCTGTGAAGACCCTCAGGGACTCTGCATGTGGGAGATACTCCAGGTGCCTTTGCTCAAACTTAGATTTCCACATCACATTGTATCATAAGTCCTACTTTTTAAGGCTAAAGGTCCCGATGCTACCTAAACGAACCTCCAGTTTACATGCAGTAGCTGTCCTCTCCTGTAGAAACACTCAGATTGATTCAACTTGAAATGCAAGACTTGACATGATATCCTTTCCTATAACTGGCCCCTCTCCAAACTCCAAACCCTCTCCAACAAAAAGAGGGTCTTAAAAGGGGCACAGCAGGTGGCAAAGTCCAGGCAGAAGCCAGCTCTGCATAAATAGAGGCCATTGTGGAGGTTCTGGCAGATTCAGATATTAAGCACACAACATGGCTCTGTGTTGTAACACTAATCAGATTCTGCTCTGGCAAAAACACAACCGAACTATTGATAGCCGCTGAATAAAGGCCATTTGAGGAAAGAACGTCGTTTGTTTTTTTTTTTTCTGAGCTTGTTTTTGTTGAAGTACCTCCCAAAAACTGTCCATGGCCTCGTCAGCAGCGGCGGATTCATCGTAGGAGCCGGACATTGTTGCGGTCAGAGCGAAGCTGGCCAAATGGCGAAGGCAGTGGCAGCAGAGCGGACTTCCTCAAGCACTGAGAGAGAGAAAAGAGAGAAAGAAAAAAGACCAATAGTCAGTGACAACTACATGACATTTCTGTTAGGAAAAAGACATTCTCTCGGTTTCTGTGATTCAGATTTGTGACTATAATACATTAGATGGGCTCTAAATTTCTCACATGGGAGTGTGGTGTGTTCTCCCTGTGTCTGCGTGGGTTTCCTCCGGGTGACTGTCTGTGAGGAGTGTGGTGTGTTCTCCCTGTGTCCATGTGGGTTTCCTCCGGGTGACTGTCTGTGAGGAGTGTGGTGTGTTCTCTCTGTGTCTGCGTGGGTTTCCTCCGGGTGACTGTCTGTGAGGAGTGTGGTGTGTTCTCCCTGTGTCCGTGTGGGTTTCCTCCGGGTGACTGTCTGTGAGGAATGTGGTGTCTTCTCCCTGTGTCTGCGTGGGTTTCCTCCGGGTGACTGTCTGTAAGGAGTGTGGTGTGTTCTCCCTGTGTCTGCGTGGTTTTCCTCCGGGTGACTGTCTGTGAGGAGTGTGGTATGTTCTCCCTGTGTCTGCGTGGGTTTCCTCCGGGTGACTGTCTGTGAGGAGTGTGGTGTGTTCTCCCTGTGTCTGTGTGGGTCTCCTCCGGGTGACTGTCTGTGAGGAGTGTGGTGTGTTCTCCCTGTGTCTGCGTGGTTTTCCTCCGGGTGACTGTCTGTGAGGAGTGTGGTGTGTTCTCCCTGTGTCCGTGTGGGTTTCCTCCGGGTGACTGTCTGTGAGGAGTGTGGTGTGTTCTCTCTGTGTCTGCGTGGGTTTCCTCCGGGTGACTGTCTGTGAGGAGTGTGGTGTCTTCTCCCTGTGTCTGCGTGGGTTTCCTCCGGGTGACTGTCTGTGAGGAGTGTGGTGTGTTCTCCCTGTGTCCGTGTGGGTTTCCTCCGGGTGACTGTGAGGAATGTGGTGTCTTCTCCCTGTGTCTGCATGGGTTTCCTCCGGGTGACTGTCTGTGAGGAGTGTGGTGTGTTCTCCCTGTGTCTGCGTGGTTTTCCTCCGGGTGACTGTCTGTGAGGAGTGTGGTATGTTCTCCCTGTGTCTGCGTGGGTTTCCTCCGGGTGACTGTCTGTGAGGAGTGTGGTGTGTTCTCCCGGTGTCTGCGTGGGTTTCCTCCGGGTGACTGTCTGTGAGGAGTGTGGTGTGTTCTCTCTGTGTCTGCGTGGGTTTCCTCCGGGTGACTGTCTGTGAGGAGTGTGGTGTGTTCTCCATGTGTCTGCGTGGTTTTCCTCCGGGTGACTGTCTGTGAGGAGTGTGGTGTGTTCTCCCTGTGTCCGTGTGGGTTTCCTCCGGGTGACTGTCTGTGAGGAATGTGGTGTCTTCTCCCTGTGTCTGCGTGGGTTTCCTCCGGGTGACTGTCTGTGAGGAGTGTGGTGTGTTCTCTCTGTGTCTGCGTGGGTTTCCTCCGGGTGACTGTCTGTGAGGAGTGTGGTGTCTTCTCCCTGTGTCTGCGTGGGTTTCCTCCGGGTGACTGTCTGTGAGGAGTGTGGTGTGTTCTCCCTGTGTCCGTGTGGGTTTCCTCCGGGTGACTGTCTGTGAGGAGTGTGGTGTGTTCTCCCTGTGTCCGTGTGGGTTTCCTCCGGGTGACTGTCTGTGAGGAATGTGGTGTCTTCTCCCTGTGTCTGCGTGGGTTTCCTCCGGGTGACTGTCTGTGAGGAGTGTGGTGTGTTCTCCCTGTGTCTGCGTGGTTTTCCTCCGGGTGACTGTCTGTGAGGAGTGTGGTATGTTCTCCCTGTGTCTGCGTGGGTTTCCTCCGGGTGACTGTCTGTGAGGAGTGTGGTGTGTTCTCCCTGTGTCTGTGTGGGTCTCCTCCGGGTGACTGTCTGTGAGGAGTGTGGTGTGTTCTCTCTGTGTCTGCGTGGGTTTCCTCCGGGTGACTGTCTGTGAGGAGTGTGGTGTGTTCTCTCCGTGTCTGCGTGGGTTTCCTCCGGGTGACTGTCTGTGAGGAGTGTGGTGTGTTCTCCCTGTGTCTGCGTGGTTTTCCTCCGGGTGACTGTCTGTGAGGAGTGTGGTATATTCTCCCTGTGTCCGCGTGGGTTTCCTCCGGGTGCTCCGGTTTCCTCCCACGCTTCAAAAACACGCGTTTGCAGTGTTTCCATAGGTGTGAGCGTGTGAGTGAATATGTGAGTGTGTGTCACCCTGCGAAGGACTGGTGTTCCCAGATGCATTGCGATCCTGAACTGGATAAGCAGTTACACATAAAGAATGAATGAAATATAATAGTCATAATGTATGATAGTCAACATACTACATTCAGAATTTAAGTACATAAAGTTTTATGTGTCCTACTTGGGTCCTTATTGGGTCCTTTTGTCTACATCCTCTAGCCTGGCTTCAAGAACTAACGTGAAAACAGACCCATGAAGGGGGATTAGTTTAACACCAGGCATTGTCTGATCAGCCAGTCCACCGATGCAGCTAAAATCCAATTTACAGAGTTCATTCAATTGGAAAATAACTGCCTGGACACACAAGTTGCCTTTTACTTCATTAAGTTGTGTAAACTGTGCTGATATGTCCAAATCCCAGAGGCAGTATTTAGGCAGAAGACTACAAACAAAGACTTACAAGGTGTTGTGTAGTATAAATACTAAAGATTCAGCTTTCTACGGCCTGTTATAAGGGAGACCTGTTATACCACCTTTTCCACAAGTGAACACAATGCTGGGTCGAAATGAAACGTCTGTAACCTGCTTTGGTCAAAACACCACAAAGATCAAACTTCACACTTTGCGTTCTCCCCCTGTCTAAACAGCCCTGTTCAGAACGTCCGTTTTCAGCGACTGTTCCTTTAAATGATAATGAGCTGCTTGCTGTCTCCGCCGAGCCACGTGCACAGCAGTGAGGAGTGAGGTGCAGAAAAACACCCTGGGTGGTCTTGTTTGACAGTGTGTGTGTTGGTGGGGCCCAGATACACACATAAATGTGAGCATGCACTGAACAAGAGTAGAGCCTGACTTTAAGTTTATAGAGACACTGCTAAAAGTGCATTTGGCCAGTTGCCACCTCCCCTGCATTTAAAGAGATGAAAACAAAGGCACATGGTGTTTGCTGAGACAAGAAGTAACATTAAAGCAACACTAGATATTATTTTAACCTTGACATTACAGCATCAAAATCATTGTGATATTTAACTGACCTGTACTAAGGAGAATAGAGCCTTTGTTGTCACTGCTACAGGCTCAGCACTGCAGAAACTGCACTATGTAACTTTTGGAGGAGGGTAGGAGGGTGATGTGCTTGATTTAGGAGTGCTTGAGTGCTTCATTAAACAGGGTCACATGAAATAATGCATGAACCCTAATAGATCACCCACAAATTTAAATTTAAATCTCATGGACAAACAAAGTGTCTAGGTCTGGTATGCTAGGCTTTATCTGTCTCTCTGCTTAAGGCACAGAAATGGAATTTTGGAGGTTTTTAGACAACAAAGAGCCCTCCAAACATTGGAAAGCCTGAACTGAGATGAGGATTTGCTCATTCCTGCTCCATAGGTGGAAAATATTGACTTATTTATGCTGTAGATGGAACTGACTCGAACTGCATGAAAGTAAACCCAGACAGAAATTCCGGTTACAAATGAGTTTCTGTAGTAATTTAGGCATTAAATATAAACTTAAAGACAAATTAAACTTCAGCCACGAACAAACAACAGTCATTTTGTTTTCACTCAAACATACCGTTCCACATTAAAAGACGCAGAGCTTCTGAACGTAAACAAATCAAAGAACAGAGATTTCCTCAATTGTAGACTTTTCCTTTTAGGTGGAAAATCTTCTGATATCAGGTCCAGCGACTTTACTGATCTCTCCTGGTGAAAATACAGAAGTATCCTTCACCTCATTTCCATAATTCTGTCCTATACAGGCACTCTCATCTCTCCATACAGCACTGTGCCCTGGGTCGATGAAGCAGGACAGATCCTACAAGTCTTAACCATCTGAACCCAGTGTTTCCAGGACATTCAGAAAATAGCACAAGCTTGTCTTCTCACACAACACACTACATATGTTTCAGCACATCTTCTGTGACAATTACAGGTAAACACACACACACACACACACACACACAGCCAGAACATCTCCCTGCGTTCCTCCAGACTAAATCTCCAGTGATGACACATCCTCCACTGTGTGTCTGTAAATGTCAACGCATCAACACTCTCTCAGTGTCTCTCGACAGAGCAGCACTGTTAGTGTGTAGAGCTTTGCCAAGAGCCCAGTGGAGAACTTGCCATTTTGGATCTTCTTTAAAATCATATAATAAACAGTCTTAAGGTCACTTTGCCCAATTCCAAGCGCTGGCTGGAGAGGTACAATGTTCCTCAGCTTTCCAGTCCCCTACACTGAGGTGGAGCGAACACTATAAACCTGTAAAAAAGTATATGTGAAATTTACAGTAAAATACAAGCAGCTGTGGTTGCCAGATTCTCACTGTAAAATATACTGTGGCAATGTATAAGATATTACAGTATGATTTTATTGTAAATATGCTACGAAAATCAGGAACTTTGTTTACTATACATTACTGTAAAATATCCCCCTGACACCACCCCCACAGAGAAAGTCCTAAACACATTTAATAACCCTGAATAAACCCAAAAAAATACAGAAAAGTCTGAGCCGCTAGGCATTCTGGGAGCTCCCCCATGAGTCCCTGCTTCTCCCAGACCTTGGCCACTTGTACCGCCCATTATTGGTTGTGTATTGATCAGTGACAAAATGATTTTTCATGAAAAATATTCATTCATTCATTCATTCATTGTCTGTAACCCTTATCCAGTTCAGGGTCGCGGTGGGTCCAGAGCCTACCTGGAATCACTGGGCGCAAGGCAGGAATACACCCTGGAGGGGGCGCCAGTCCTTCACAGGGCAACACAGACACACACACACTCACGGACACTTTTAAGTCGCCAATCCACCTGTAATGTGTGTTTTTGGACTGTGGGAGGAAACCGGAGCACCCGGAGGAAACCCACGCAGACACAGGAAGAACACACCACACTCCTCACAGAGAGTCACCCGGTGGTAACCCACGCAGACACAGGGAGAACACACCACACTCCTCACAGACAGTCACCCGGAGCGGGAATCGAACCCACAACCTCCAGGCCCCTGGAGCTGTGTGGCTGCAACACCCACCTGCTGCACCACCGTGCCGCCCTCATGAAAATTATAATAAATTAAACAGGTAAACAGTGTAAGAGAATAATGTCTTTTTTCCAGGAAAGATATATAAAAAATGAGTGTATTGGGTGATAGAGGTATTTACAGTATTTCACTGTAAAATCTACTGACATGCTTCGCTGTGTCAGAAGGAGTCTGAGTGGGATTTGGGATACAGAAGGAATCTTCTAACATCAGCACCCAGCCTCTCTGTGACTGAATGCCATCAAATCCTCACAAACATGGTCCACCATCTTGATAAAGCCTCTCTAGAAGAGTGGAGACTATTACAGCAGTAAACTATTAATGCGGCTCATTTCAGAAGGTGGATGCTGGACGTGTAAGTGTCCACAAACTTGTAGCTCTAGTGTTTCCGCTCTGTGCAAACTCACCTCACCTTCTGACAGATGTCAAATCAGCCAATTACTTCACTAATCACCCACAAACGACAAGAGCATCCACTACAGCTTCTGGCCCACTCCTGGGGTCTGAATAAGGCTGTGTGTGTGACCAGCTCTGACAGACGGTCGATCTTTTTACCATTAAGAGAACCTCAGCGCTGGGTGGTCAGCATTTCAACCGAATCGAGGCTTAACTGAAAGCTAATTTGTCCCATGTTTATGATTGATGCTGCTGGTGGTGAGGCCTTCATTAGCGCTGCCCACATCCATGGATTTCTCAGCCTTAAAACTACAGAGATCAGAGGAAGGGAACCAGCACTGCCACTGTATTTTAATGGTCCACACCATGATTATTCAGAGTGGATGAGTGTGGTTTGAGCATCATATTAAATAGGATGCTCTTGAGTAACTGTACATGAGGAGGAGGTCACTGTGTTCCATACCAAGTGTGGGCTAGAGGACTATAACATTTCACAGTGGAAGAGTGGAACTGTGTTTTTTCCAAGTGACTCAATCAATTCAGAACTAATCATTATACAACAGGCGGCATGGTGGTGCAGCAGGTAGGTGTCGCAGTCACACAGCTCCAGGGGCCTGGAGGTTGTGGGTTCGATTCCTGCTCCGGGTGACTGTCTGTGAGGAGTGTGGTGTGTTCTCCCTGTGTCTGTGTGGGTTTCCTCCGGGTGACTGTCTGTGAGGAGTGTGGTTTGTTCTCCCTGTGTCTGCGTGGGTTTCCACCGGGTGACTGTCTGTGAGGAGTTTGGTGTGTTCTCTCTGTGTCTGTGTGGGTTTCCTCCGGGTGACTGTCTGTGAGGAGTGTGGTGTGTTCTCCCTGTGTCTGTGTGGGTTTCCTCAGGGTGACTGTGAGGAGTGTGGTGTGCTCTCCTTGTGTCTGTGTGGGTTTCCGCCAGGTGACTGTCTGTGAGGAGTGTGGTGTGTTCTCCCTGTGTCTGTGTGGGTTTCCTCCGGGTGCTCTGGTTTCCTCCCACAGTCCAAAAACACACATTGGTAGGTGGATTGGCGACTCAAAAGTGTCCGTAGGTGTGAGTGTGTGAGTGAATGTCTGTGTGTGTCTGCGTTGCCCTGTGAAGGACTGGCGCCCCCTCCAGGGTGTATTCCCACCTTGCACCCAATGATTCCAGGTAGGCTCTGGACCCACCGCGACCCTGAACTGGATAAGGGCTACAGATAATGAATGAATGAATTATAGAGCAGTGTTTATTTATTTACATATTCATTTACCTATTTTCTCACCAATTCTACCCAACACCTACACTCATATTGCCAGACTCTCTAGGAAGCGTCTGTGGCAGAAACTACCCAACACCTGAGGAGCACTGGAGGAGAATGCCAACAGCCCAGATCTGTCACACCAGCCAACAGACTGTACTTGTGTGATAAGGGGACAATTGAAGTCATTCTACCCACCCAGACAGTGAAGGCAATTGTGCTCAGCGTTGGTTGGCTGAAGCATCAAGTGATGTCCCACTACAACACTCGGGAGGCCCCTGATATCAGCCATGCCAGAGGAGTAGAGACTGATACGGTTGCAGCTAGGACTTTACAATACTGCTGCTATTTGAGAATAGCTGTAATAGTCAATGAAATCAAGATTTTAAATGTTAAAAATGCTAAAGGTATTTGAATAATTACCACTTTTATGGACAAATATTTGTTTATCAGGCTGTAAGCCAACACACTGCAAGACTTTCAAAAAGAGGATAAGCTACCTAATGTTCCTTTGACTAAAACAAGGCCAGCTCTGAGTGTGAATTGCTGTGACTATATGTTGAGATTCGAATGAGCAATAGTGGGTGACAATGAGTGTTGAGTATCCTCTGCTAGGTTTAAAAAGGGACCAGTAAGTCTCATTATGTTTAGACAGGGGGCTGGCGTGGGAGAGCAACCCTTGCTTTCTCAATAGTGCTGATGATCATTGTGCCAACAAAGTAAAATCCAGAGCTATTTACACGAGATTGCATTTTCAAACCTATTTCCTATGAACCACTGAGCATCACTGAAGTATAGCAGCAAGCCCTCACCACCCTCCACATGGTTCAGTCCAGAAATAGAAGTGGAGAGCACCAGCAGGGCCTGGAGGGCCGCAGTGTACTTGGCCCTGGTTCACCACGAGCAAAAAAAAAAAAAATTAAAAATCTGCTGAGACAAACATATAAACAGCTGATGAAAAGAGACTAAGCAAACTCAGAGCATCCTCGCTCACCCCAAAACAAAATGGAGACCCAGCCATTAAGCCTCCTGTACTCAAGCAGCCCCATACCGCCTCCTGTACTCAAACGGCCCCATACCGCCTCCTGTACTCAAACGGCCCCATACCGCCTCCTGTACTCAAACGGCCCCATACCGCCTCCTGTACTCAAACGGCCCCATACCGCCTCCTGTACTCAAACGGCCCCATACCGCCTCCTGTACTCAAACAGCCCCATACCACCCCCTGTACTCAAACGGCCCCATACCGCCTCCTGTACTCAAACGGCCCCATACCGCCTCCTGTACTCAAACAGCCCCATACCGCCTCCTGTACTCAAACAGCCCCATACCGCCTCCTGTACTCAAACAGCCCCATACCACCCCCTGTACTCAAACGGCCCCATACCGCCTCCTGTACTCAAACAGCCCCATACCACCCCCTGTACTCAAACAGCCCCATACCGCCTCCTGTACTCAAACAGCCCCATACCGCCTCCTGTACTCAAACGGCCCCATACCGCCTCCTGTACTCAAACGGCCCCATACCGCCTCCTGTACTCAAACGGCCCCATACCGCCTCCTGTACTCAAACAGCCCCATACCACCCCCTGTACTCAAACAGCCCCATACCGCCTCCTGTACTCAAACAGCCCCATACTGCCCCCTGTCCTCAAACAGCCCCATACCGCCTCCTGTACTCAAACAGCCCCATACCGCCTCCTGTACTCAAAACAGCCCCATACCGCCTCCTGTACTCAAACAGCCCCATACCGCCCCCTGTACTCAAACAGCCCCATACCGCCTCCTGTACTCAAACAGCCCCATACCGCCCCCTGTGCTCAAACAGCCCCATACCGCCTCCTGTACTCAAACAGCCCCATACCGCCTCCTGTACTCAAACAGCCCCATACCGCCCCCTGTGCTCAAACAGCCCCATACCGCCTGCTGTACTCAAACAGCCCCATACCGCCCCCTGTACTCAAACAGCCCCATACCGCCTCCTGTACTCAAACAGCCCCATACCGCCTCCTGTACTCAAACAGCCCCATACCGCCTCCTGTCCTCAAACAGCCCCATACCGCCTCCTGTACTCAAACAGCCCCATACCGCCTCCTGTACTCAAACAGCCCCATACCGCCTCCTGTACTCAAACAGCCCCATACCGCCTCCTGTACTCAAACAGCCCCATACCGCCTCCTGTACTTGGGTTTCCTCCCACACTCCAAACACACAAGGTGTGTGTGTGTGTGTAAGTGACTGGGACTAAATATTAAAGCTGGGATGGCTGATGCTAGGTGTATTGATGCATAGCATTCACAGAGTAGTATTCCATGCCCGTGTACAAACATCCTCCACTGCAGTGTGCAGTTATGTCCCGCAGGGGAGTAGAACCTGTCAATTAATGTGACACACAGAATCCACAGTAATCCGCTCTGATTCAGAACAGCAGGTCATGTTTACAGTTGCATATAATACTGTCTAGGGGGCGTGTCGTATGAGTGTTTACATGTGGAGCTCTGCAAATGGCCATGCTCCCTTTGTTGGTGTGTATTACATTAGCATGACGATGTCTTTCTGGACACGTCTCTATTTGGGCCAGTTCAGGTTGGCAATGCTAGAAGCTTTTAGCAGTACATCAGGACAGAAACATCACTTACGCCAGTTGCTAAATATGTTTCCAAATGAAACATAGTGGCTTTTACTAGAGTGAGAACAAATTGCACAGTAGTTGCTAAATGCTAGGTTCACAACATGGGGCAAATAAAAGGGGGCTGTGTAAGCACACAGTTACCCCTGGAAACTAGAAAATCCAATTGGAAATCCAATGCAACTCTGCTGTCCAGTGATTACACGTCATTTACTGAGACGTCTCGGACACGATCTATCTTTGAGTCGTCTCTAATCATTGCTGAGTAAGCCGATTCCTTTTAGCAGAGTTACGAGGGTGAGCTCCACTGTGGATTAGCTCTAAGTGCCCAAGAGCTTCGACCGTACCATCTACAGTCTGTAGAACCAAGCACAAATGGTACAA
>NC_089804.1:54821978-54836978 GCF_029633855.1 Hoplias malabaricus
GAGCACACCACACTCCTCACAGACAGTCACCTGGAGGAAACCCACACAGACACAGAGAGAACACACCACACTCCTCATAGACAGTCACCCGGAGGAAACCCACTCAGACACAGGGAGAACACACCACACTCCTCACAGACAGTCACCCGGAGGAAACCCACTCAGACACAGAGAGAACACACCACACTCCTCATAGACAGTCACCCGGAGGAAACCCACTCAGACACAGGGAGAACACACCACACTCCTCACAGACAGTCACCCGGAGGAAACCCACGCAGACACAGGGAGAACACACCACACTCCTCACAGACAGTCACCCGGAGGAAACCCACTCAGACACAGGGAGAACACACCACACTCCTCACAGACAGTCACCCGGAGGAAACCCACGCAGACACAGGGAGAACACACCACACTCCTCACAGACAGTCACCCGGAGGAAACCCATGCAGACACAGGGAGAACACACCACACTCCTCACAGACAGTCACCCGGACACCCCAAGACTAACAGAGAATGCAGTGCCACGGAAGGGGAAATTAAAATGAAGCTGAGAAACAAGGAGGCTACAATGCCTCTTTCTGGTCCCACTTCTCTACTCTTTAACTCCGACTCCATAGCTTATTTCTGTAGTGAATTAGCAGTAAATATACAGCCACATCTAAACAAGAAGCATCCTCTCCACAGACGCTCTGAGAGCTACAGTTCTAAAGAATACAGTCACAAAGATGAAGACCACGAGGCAGAAAGAGCCTGAGAGCGTGAGAGAGATGGTGATAGTGAGTGTGAGAGTGAGTGGAGGTGTAGCAGGTGCTCTCGCTGTAGGAGGCTGTAGAGGACAAAGAGAGAGGGGGAGGACACAGAGAAGGCGACAGAAGAGGACCAGTGTTTGACCGCTGAAAAACCAGCTCAGAGCATGAGAAATAAAACCCTGAAATGGTGAAGCTGCATGGCTACAGTGTTCATGATGTTATAAAATACTCTGGTTCTTAATTATGATTCGCTGTGGTGCTTTCAAAGCTAAAATGAACAGTGGGTAGTAGCACACACTGGACAGGGCACAGGTCACTCACTCACCCAGTCACACTCACACACACCTGTGGACAGTTTCACTCAGACAATCCATCTACCAAAGGTTTTCTGACCGTGATAGGAACCAGGAGCACCCGGTGGAAACCCACACAGACACAGAGAAAACACCACACCCCTCACAGACGGGACCCCGAGACCCTGGAGCTGTGTGGCAGTGCCCCTACCTGCAGTGCCACTGTGCAAACAACTAACGCATAACATGGTATATTGTGTGTATAATAATTAGGGAGTTCAAAGATGCCTCACTGAATCAACCTACACAGACCTGGTTTACATCTCAGCCACAGAAATGTGATAAAACTGGGTGGACTGCCCCTTTAAGCCCCATTCTTTGCTTTATCAGCGGCTCAGAATGCACTCGAAATCCTGAAGCACGGAGCTACACTGATGAAAAAGTGAGAGAAGCATGGCGCCGCAGGGAGAGGGAGCCGCTGCAGAATGGACACAGTAGTGATGTGGATAAAGTCTGTCATGTGACCACGGGTTCTAGAGGTCAGATGTGATGAGATGGCTGCGGGAAGCTGGCCATTAAAGAGGATTAATCAACCTGGAGAGAGAGAGAGAGAGAGAGAGAGAGAGAGAGAGAGAGAGAGTGAGAGAGAAAGAGAGAGAAAAGGAGAGAGAGAGAGGGAGAGAGTGAAGGAGGGATAGAGAGGAGAGAGAGAGAGAGGGAGAGAGAGAGGGGGGAGAGGGAGAGAGGGAGAGAGAGAGTGAGAGAAAGAGAGAGAGAGAGAGAGGAGAGGGAGAGAAAGAGAGAGAGAGAGAGAGAGAGAGAGAGAGGGGAGAGGGAGAGAGAGAGAGAGAGGGAGAGAGAGAGCGAGAGAAAGAAAGAGAGAGAGAGAGAGAGAGGAAGGGAGAAGGAGAGAGAGAGAGAGAGAGAGAGAGAAAGAGAGAGAAAAGGAGAGAGAGAGAGAGGGAGAGAGTGAAGGAGGGAGAGAGAGGAGGGAGAGAGAGAGAGGGAGAGAGAGAGGGGGGAGAGGGAGAGAGAGAGAGAGGGAGAGAGAGAGTGAGAGAAAGAGAGAGAGAGAGAGGAGAGGGAGAGAAAGAGAGAGAGAGAGAGAGAGAGAGAGAGGGGAGAGGGAGAGAGAGAGAGAGGGAGAGAGAGAGCGAGAGAAAGAAAGAGAGAGAGCGAGAGGAAGGGAGAAGGAGAGAGAGAGAGGAGAGGGAGAGAGAGAGAGAGGGAGAGAGAGAGTGAGAGAAAGAGAGAGAGAGAGAGAGGAGAGGGAGAGAAAGAGAGAGAGAGAGAGAGGGGAGAGGGAGAGAGAGAGAGAGGGAGAGAGAGAGCGAGAGAAAGAAAGAGAGAGAGAGAGCGAGAGGAAGGGAGAAGGAGAGAGAGAGAGAGAGAGGGAGGGAGAGAGAGAGAGAGAGAGAGAGAGAGTAAGAGAGAAAGAGAGAGAGAGAGAGAAGGAGAGAGAGAGAAAGAGAGAGAGAGAGAAAGAGAGAGAGGGATTGGCCCTTACTATCATCATTTTCACTGGAGAAAAGACTTATGGAGCCACCAGGAAGAGCAGAAGGATGGAGAGATGGGTGGAGATGAAGAGGGCTGTGTTGCGTTTGTGTGCAGGACGTGGGATGCCCTGGGCTTTTTCTTCCCTGCTTGCTGACATGAAAAGCTGAATCAAATCCAAACTGATGTGTGTGTGTGTGTGTGTGTGTGTGTGTGTGTGTGTGTGTGTGTGTGTGTGTTTGTACCCAGAGATGGAATCTTCCACTGCCCTGTTTCTGAGATAAAATAAACCAGCTCCACTTTTTCAATGACTTCTCAAGAAAAATCCATTCCGTCAGAGTTCGGGGTGCAGCGTCTCACTGCGGAGAAACTTAGTGAATTCAACTACATAAATGTGGACACATTGTGGACACAGACACCTAACTTGGTCGGTGGACTATTCTCATGATGTGTCTGATCCACTCTCACCAGCACAACACACACTAACACACCACCACCACATGCCACTGCAGTGCACCACCACTGTGGTGGTCCTGACTATTGAAGAATGGAGTGAATGAAGGAAATATTACGCAGAGCAACAGGTGGTGCTCGGGAGCAGAGAATAAATGCATGTTCCAACGTATGTACGCAGCCCTAGCTCAGTAAATGGGGGAAAAATATTAAAGAGCCACAAGTAACGGCATATGGAGCTGTTTGGACAACGGAGAACCCTCAGAATGTGGAAAAGCATGAAAAGAGAAGAGGATGTTGCTCTATTCCTGCCCCATAGGTGGGTAACACTGACTTATTTTTGCTTTAGTTATTACTTAAAGTGGAACTGACTCAAAGTTTGGGAGACAACTATCTACATGAAAGTAAACACAGACCGAAAGATCTACAAAAAGAGTTACAAATTAGTTTCTGTGGGGATCTCAGCAGTGAATAAAAATACAATGACTCTACCAAGCAACAGTGGAGGACTTATGTTTATGCTATTAAACTGTGAACCAGTGGCCTGGCTATGTACTAAACCTAATTTAAACATGGATGCCCCCTTGTGGAGGACCCTCTCTATGGCACATAATAAGGCTCATTCAGGTGATTCCAACAAATGTTCTATGTTTTTGTGGCAGTGACTAGTTGCTCCTGTAAATGCTCATTCCTAATTATTATACCTTAGGAAGAGCTCAGTTTGACTTGTTTTCCATGTAGTTACTCAACAGTAATGTTAAAAGTGTAGTAAGCCTGGGAATTAAAAGGGCTAATGAAGCATGTGGGTGGTATGTGGTGGGAGGCAGATGGACCTCAGTTCTGTTGGTCCTGCAAAACTCCAGCACTTAAGTCAAGGTTCATTTAGAGTGATATTTTAGCCAAAAAACACATTCACACAATATCCTTGCCTCAGATCCATAGTACCATAGTTTGCTTCTGTAGTTTTAATGCTAAGCTATGTGTCTAACGTAGCAAAGCCTTGAATCTTTTTTTAAAGATGCTTAAAACCTCACACTTTTGACTTAAACTACACTGAGATTTCAGGTACTTTCAAATAGCATTTGAAATGCAGTTGAATGTTGTCTATAAACATGGGTTGCAGCTGATGACACTGAGTATAGCAACTGCCATATTGGGTAACTGCTTATTACTTAAACACACAACTCAAATAAATGACACTGTGCCCTCCAAGAATCTGTTACAGTCATATTTACCCTGTAAACGGGTGACAAGAGAAACACATTAGAGTCTGACATGCTAACAGTTTTCAATTAGATCCTATGAGGAAAGTGCTAATATGGCTAACAGCGGATAACACTCGTTTTCTCCTCACGTAACACTGTAGGATCCTTTACCCCCCGAAGGCAAGGCGGTGGGCTTCTGTGCTTCTGAGTGTTGTGAGACTCTCTCCAGGGCGTGGAGATGAGCTGTGTATGAGAAATGTATCCATCTTTCGCATCTGTTTACATTAGCCAAAAAAACATGTGACTGCAACCCATGGGTAAAGCCCTAATCACTCGTTTTATGGAACTGGGATGAATCAGTCTGGGGTTTGTGACTCAGAACTAATCGTACAAAATCAGTGCTTGACCTCACTAATGTTTGCGGGACAGAATGCCATCAGATCCTCAGTGTAATGTTCCAAAACCTAATACCCAGAAAGGTAGAAACTCTTACTGCAGTAAAAAAAAATAAATTACCAATGAAAACCCCTGATTTCAGAAGTATTCTAGGATGAGCATGTGTCCACAAATATATATCACTCTACACTGTACGAAGTGGCCAAGTAATAAGTCGAATTTGATGAAGTGAGTCATTTTCTTTCCAAAAATCTCAATATTTTATTGCACTCTCTTTCTCCCCCGCAGGCAGTAAAGAGCCTCGGGGGCTCAGACTGTGTTGAAGCAGCAGGAGGCCATGATAACAGAGGCAGTGGTTTAGCTATAGTGGCTGCTACAATACTGCACATTAATGTATTCTTTTCCGATGCATTTGTCTGCATAACCGCAATCACATTTCAAATATTCACATGGGCCTGTCACACATTCCAAACCCAACTTCTCCCTCTCAGTTTTCTCCAGTTTACACACGTCCCTTGTCCAGACATTGTTTCTGACCTTCAGAATAGGACAGAGACAGTCCATTTATTTGATAACCTGGCACCTGAATGACCTCGATCCATTTTCTATATTTCAATAACCTGATAAAGCACACGGCAGGAAGGTCATGATCGTTATTGTCAGCGTATGGTGCAGAATTTTAATCAGTCTTCCTCTGATCTTCATGCTCTGAAAATCTCATGCTACATAGCCAAATGTTTTTGGACACCTGCTCATCCAACATTTCTGTCCTAAAATGAAGGGTATCTAGAAGGAGTTTGTCCTCCTTTCATTGCAGTAGTAGTTTCTAATATTCTGAGAAGTCTTTGCTGTAGATCTTAGACCATTGCTGTGAAGGTTTGATAGCATTCTGTCATATGAAGATGAGTAAGGTCAGGTACTGATCTTGGATGATTAGGTATGAAATGCTCAGTCCACACAAAAGTGGTACCATTGTGCTCCATCACGCCAAAGAACTCAGTTCCACTGTTTCATAGCCCAATGCTTGGAGGCTGTACACCTCTGTAGCCCACCCCTGATTTTGGGCATGGTGGTCTTAAGTGCATGTGTGCTCCAATAAAGAACCCTAGAAGAACCATTCATCCATCCATTATCTGTAACCCTTATCCAGTTCAGGGTCGCGGTGGGTCCAGAGCCTACCTGGAATCACTGGGCGCAAGGCGGGAATACACCCTGGAGGGGGTGCCAGTCCTTCACAGGGCAACACACACATTCACACATTCACTCACACCTACGGTCACTTTTGAGTCGCCAATCAACCTACCAACGTGTGTTTTTGGACTGTGGGAGGAAACCTACGCAGACACAGGGAGAACACACCAACTTCTCACAGACAGTCACCCGGAGCGGGAATCAAACCCACAACCTCCAGGTCCCTGGAGCTGTGTGACTGCGACAACTACCTGCTGCGCCACCGTGCTGCCCCCTAGATGAACCACCATTTTAAAGAGTGCTAGCTGACTTCTAATTAAATCCCCTATGGTTTCTGCCAAAATTAACACTGTGCTACAAGAGCTTCTTTCTGTAGACAGAGACTCATATAACCCCTAACTGTGCTTTGTTAGCACATATAGAACAATGCACCACTGGAAACAAGTCAAGTTCTGGAAACAAGTTCTTTATTTACACCAACAACTCTGCAGCCAAAGCCAGCTCTGCGGTGTCCTGCAGGGCTCCAGGTCATTGCACAAAGACATCAGGGATGTTTCTGTTATCCACAGATGAGCCACTTCAGCTACTGGGCTTTAATAAACATGCTTCAAATGTTGCTAAAACGGCAAAACAGAACGGGCCTAAAAGTAGTCATCTCCTCCAAGCATGTTGAGCTGCCCAAGGATGTTGCATGAGTTTCAGATCAAATGGTAATTAATGGAACTATTAAAAACTTTTGAATTAATATTTAAAATAACATTAACTACACTCTTAAAAATAAAGGTGCTACAAAGGATTCCATAGAAGAACCACTTCCGGTTCCATAAAGAGCCATTTTTGGTAAAGAACTCATGTAAAATTATTATTATTATGTCCTTTACACACACAAGAATCCTTTGTAGGTCCTTTATTTTTAAGAGTGTTTATGTATAGCATGGTGTATGTGAACCCTCTTTACGTGTGTCTAATGTCTCTTTAGTCTTGTACACCTTGTCTTATGGCACTTTTCCACTGCATGTTACCTACTTGACTCAACTATACTCAGCTATTTCTTTGTTATTCCATTGGGTAAATTTTGTAACTGGTACATTCTTCGTTTTTTAGTGCTTGCTCCCTCTTGGTTCCAAGTGAGCTGAGTATGGACCAATCCATGTTAACCTCGCAGAGAACTGATAGGCTGGAGAGACTTGTCAATCATGATGAAATCCAGCACAAACTCGCCATCTGTAAATCTCCAAGCTGCAGCAGAAATCACATTTGTTTCATGTGACTTACAACAGCAGCTCGTAAAAGTACGCCGTGGTCTTTTGAAGCGGTTCAAAAACAAGGAACAAGGAAGGAACAAACAAACTCACCAACAACACATAAATACACGATGTTGTCGTGGTTTCCAAAGCCTGCTGTTCCCATTAGAGACAGTTTATTGTGATGTCACTGGACACACTTCAGGGGCAGTCATGGTAGTGGACAATTAACCAGGTGCCAGAGACCAAAAAGCACCAACTGTAGAGTGCAGTTGAGTGGAGTAGGTGCCATGCAGTGGAAAAGTGCCATTTTGTGTTTAACCCCAGGTCTTCAACTCTCAGTTGAACCATGTGGTTTTAAACTGATATCAGGTGTCTGTGTGATGAGGTTTGTCATGTTCCTCTGTGCTCGGAATAACACCTGCTTCTGTGAAGGGGTTTATAGTCCAACATGATGTTTTGTGGCTTTTTACTTCAGGGAGGTGAATGTCTCCATGGACACAGGGTACAATATAACAGCTGTGGGTCCATTTTAGTGTGAGTGTCCATTTCGAGAATAAAAGTAGCAATCAGAGGCGATTGCTCTAAGACTGAAAGGGAAGCTCAGCTTCCCCTAAAATGTAAAAAAATAAGTGATCAAATATATACTGTTGTGTGTACATGTCATTGAATAAATATGCACTACAACAAGCTCAACTTTTGTTCAGAATCAGCTTCTTATCACTGGTAAAGACGCGGCTTTCCTCTCAATCATTCCCGCAGCTTCACAGTGCTTTAAACAGTGAGGACGCTGAGCATCCACAGAGTTCAATAGCGAAGCAGTGAAGTGCAGCGAAATGAGGCGAGTCATTGGATAAATGCTGGGCTTTGTCCCGCCCATCGGACGCTCAGCGTCTCTGGGGGTCTACGGGGCAGTGGGCTGGCCTCGGCTGGCCCGGACGCTCAGCTTCTGCATGATGATTGGATGATCTGTCTGAGGCTGAATCCCTTTTTGATTGACAGCGAAATGAGCGAATCAGCGATCCTTTGGTGTAAAGATCCGTGGGAGCACAGGCGGACACACTTCACATGGGCCAAGGCCGTTTAAGCCTAGCTCTGCTGGCCATTGAGAGGACACTAGTCAAGTCCCTGGAAGAGACGCCTTGTTGGTACGACAGGGTACAGATCATTTTCTTAAAAAGAAACGGAGGGTAGAATTTACGTATAAATAAACCGACACATTTTATGATGTAGGCCGAAATTGAGCTTCCCCTCCTTGAAAGACCAGCATCCACCACTGGTAGCAATAGTACAAAAAGTGGCATTCATTTTCCCTGTTTAGACACTGTCACGCCTTCGTCCTGTCAGTTTGTTGTCCCCGCCATGTGCTTTATTTGCACATGGCTCTGTTTTGTTTATGTTCGAGTCTCCGCCTTTGTTCCGCCTCCTCGTCCGTGTCATGTGTTACCCGTCCTCGTTATCTGTCCAGGTGTGTCTCGTTTGTGTCTGTATTTAAGCCCTCTTGTCTCACGTCCTGTTTGTCGTTCATTTCTCTTTTCACTTCACTTCTCGCTGTACTGTTAGTTTCATAGTCAAGTCGTGTTACTACTATGTTCCGTGTCCTGTCGTGGTGTCTCTTTCCCTCTCCTAGTCTAGTCGTTACGTTTCCCAGTCATGTCGTGTTGTTTCCTTCCTTCCCTGTCTCAAGTTGTTTATAATCCCCGTCTTTTTGTTTTCGTTATAGCTTGTCTTTGTTTTGTTATCTTTTGTTAAAAATAAACTCTCCGTGATTTAGCAAGTGCGTCCGCCTCTGTCAGTCCGCCCCGTGAACCGTGACAGAATGAACGACCCCAAGGACGCAGCTAGCTCGGACCACTTCGTCAGGAGGGGTGCTCTTCGCCGGACTCCTTTTCGAACAAGCCCCAGAGATCCGGTGGAGGAGGCGTTAAGAGCAGCCTCAGACTGGAATCAATTGCATCAGCTCTGGCCCGGCGCGGTTCCTTTCCCTCCTACAGAGAACTCGATTAGAGACTCAACGGATTATTCCAGCGAGAAGCTAAAAGAAGTCCAGGCGAATATAATCCAGTCTCTAATCGAGTCAAGGACTTCAAAAGAGTCGACTCCTGAATCGAGTGATTGCGCCAGCGCGAGTCGAAGGAATCGCCGAAAGAAACGTGCTGGAGTCACCCCCTCGATGTTGGATTACCCCCTCAGATCCGGGGAAATTTTTGGGGGGGGGTTAAGGGTAGGGGCTGTTAGACTCCAGCCTCAGGACGAGAAAGAGGAGGCTAACAGGGACACATCTCTGGGGGATCCATGGTCAATGACATCCCTCATGAGTGTGCCCGTCAAACCCCCTAAACCCTCTACAGCTCCAGCGCGAGCCCGGCGAGCAGCACAAACCCCTGTCCTCGTAAAAGCGGCGTCTCCAGCCGCTTCTGTCTTCGTGAGCGCGGCGCCTCCGGCCGCGCCTGTCTTCGTGAACGCGGCGCCTCCTGCCGCGCCTGTCTTCGTGAACGCGGCGCCTCCTGCCGCGCCGGTCTCCGTAAGCGCGGCGCCTCCAGCCGTTACAGACTCCGTAAACGCGACGCCTCCTGCCGCGCCTGTCTTCATTAACGCGGCGCCTCCAGCCGCGCCTGTCCTCGAGAGCGCGGCGCCTTCAGCCGCGCCTGTCCTCGAGAGCGCGGCGCCTTCAGCCGCGCCTGTCTTTGTGAACGCGGCGCCTACAGCCGCGCCTGTCTTCATGAGAGCGACGCCCGCCTCTCAAGTCTCCGTGGACGACGGCACAGATTCCTCTGCCTCCGTGGACGTCGTCGCATGTTCCCCAGTCTTCGTGGACGACGTCGCAGATTCCTCTGCCTCCGTGGACGTCGTCACACTGTCTCCTGCCTCCTTGGACGTCGTCACACTGTCTCCTGCCTCCTTGGACGTCGTCGCAGGTTCCCCAGCCTCCGTGGAAGACGGCGCAGGTTCCCCTGCCTCCGTGGACGTCACGGCAGGGCCTCCTGTCCCCGTGAGGGCGGCACCCGCCGCTCCAGTCCCCGCGATGGCGGCACCCGCCGCTCCAGTCTCCGCGATGGCGGCACCCGCCGCTCCTGTCCCCCTGATGGCGGCACCCGCCGCTCCTGTCCCCCTGATGGCGGCACCCGCCGCTCCTGTCCCCGTGACTGTGGCTACGGCCGCTCCTGTCCCCGTGACTGTGGCTACGGCCGCTCCTGTCCCCGTGACTGTGGCTACGGCCGCTCCTGTCCCCGTGACTGTGGCTACGGCCGCTCCTGTCCCCGTGACTGTGGCTAAGGCCGCTCCGGCCCCCGTGACTGTGGCTAAGGCCGTTCCGGCCCCCGTGACTGTGGCCCCGGCCGCTCCAGGTCATGTCCGTAGGTCGGCCCGAAGAACTTCAGGGCCGATCCCTAGAGTTGTGCCCAGGCTGGCTTCTCAGACTGCCCCACAGACATTAGCCAGTCCTGGGCACCCCCCTGTTATTTTGGTTCCCTTGTCTGTCCCTGTCCTGGTTCCCATCTCTGTTCTTGTCCCTGTACCCGTGTCTGCCTTTGTGTCTGTCCCGGTCCCTGTCACTGTGTTTGTGTCTGTCCCCCTGAATGTCTTGGTCCCTGTTCCCCTACCTAGTCCAGTCCCGTTTCCTGTGAGTCCTGTCCAGTCCCCTGTCAGCCCTATCCAGTTAATGTTTCAATCCCCTGTTAGTCATGTCCAGTCTCCGTATCTGTCCAATGTCCAGTCACCCGTCTTGTCTCCAGTCCAGTCTCTGTCTCAAACCCCTGTCCCGTCTCCTGTCCAGTCCCCGTTCCAACCCTCTGTCCTGTCTCATGTCCAGTCTCCTTATCCGTCTAGTGTCATGTCACCTGTCCTGTCTTCTGTCCAGTCACATACCCCTGTCCAGTCTAATGTTCCTATCCTGTCCAGTGTCTTGTCCCCTGTCTCGTCACCAGTCTCTGCTCCCGTCCATTCCCAGCACCCAGTCCTGTCATCAGTCCCGTCTCCATTCCAGTCCCCTGTCCTGTCACCTGTCCATGTCCAGTCTTCTGTCCCCAAACGTGTCCAGTCTCCGTATCCGTCCCACGTTCAGTCCCCTGTCTTGTCTCCAGTCCAGTCTCCCGTCAATTCCCATGTGTCCACTCCTGTCCTGCCCAGTCTGTTCTCGTCTCTTGTTGCCCCCCTTTGTCAGTCTCCTGTCATGTCCCGTGTCCCGTCTAGTATATTCGGTCCTGTCGTGTCCCCAGCTCCTGTGTCTGTTCCCGTCCTGTCCTGAGTCCTGTCACCCGTGGGTTTGTTGTCCTGTCTTGTTTTCCGAGCCCTCTCCTATGCCAGCTCCTGGGGGGTTTAGGAGTACGCGCCCGGGAGTTGCGCGTTCTTGGGGGGGGCATCTGTCACGCCTTCGTCCTGTCAGTTTGTTGTCCCCGCCATGTGCTTTATTTGCACATGGCTCTGTTTTGTTTATGTTCGAGTCTCCGCCTTTGTTCCGCCTCCTCGTCCGTGTCATGTGTTACCCGTCCTCGTTATCTGTCCAGGTGTGTCTCGTTTGTGTCTGTATTTAAGCCCTCTTGTCTCACGTCCTGTTTGTCGTTCATTTCTCTTTTCACTTCACTTCTCGCTGTACTGTTAGTTTCATAGTCAAGTCGTGTTACTACTATGTTCCGTGTCCTGTCGTGGTGTCTCTTTCCCTCTCCTAGTCTAGTCGTTACGTTTCCCAGTCATGTCGTGTTGTTTCCTTCCTTCCCTGTCTCAAGTTGTTTATAATCCCCGTCTTTTTGTTTTCGTTATAGCTTGTCTTTGTTTTGTTATCTTTTGTTAAAAATAAACTCTCCGTGATTTAGCAAGTGCGTCCGCCTCTGTCAGTCCGCCCCGTGAACCGTGACAGACACTAGGTTCCTTATATGGGAACCTTGTTTCCAACCTACTGTTCCCAACTGCTTCATTCTACCTTACAATTAATTTATTACACACTGATTATCTGGAATTATTTGGCAGGTGCTAAATGAGAATAGTCAAATTATAATCTCTGTAATATGTCTACATGATCTATTGGAAGATTAATATTCATTAAAAAATAATTAACTGCAATAATGAGGCATTTAAAATGTAATTTAATTCGAGTAATTTATTTAAAGTGTTTAAATGTAAGAAAAGGAGATGTGTGATCTGAAAGTCAATGTGCAGTCTACTGTAGGTCTCTCTCTTTCTGGTAAAACCAGGTACAGCTAGTGAATCCTGGTAATTTTCAAACAGTTTTTTTTTTTCGTTCTTTCTTTTTTCCAGCCAATCACTTTCTAATACCCACTTTTTTAGGCTTTTTTTTAAAACCGTCTGTGTTTCAGCACTAAAACCACACTATCTCTGGAGAACAGGGTCAATTCGACATGGCTTTAAACAGAAGCTTGAAGATTCTCGAGACTCGTAGTGTTTGTATACACACATCTGAGTCTGTCATTAACTGAGACAGATATTAAAGATGATATCATTGACATGTGCATTGTCCCCTCATACTAGTTCCAGATGCTCTTTACATTTTATGCAAATTTCACACCAAATGGACCAATAGAAATGCACCAAATTACGTTACCATCCAATGAAATTTAAGATTATTTTCTCCTTATTCTGAGAAGTTAGTATTTTGGAGATTTGAGGTTTTGCTCGTAAGTGTCAGAGATCCTGTACTAAATCTGTTTTAAACGTGGCCACCCACATGTGGGGGACTCATCCTGTGGAGCATAAACTGGTTAAAGGCTAAGCACCACTTAATGGACCTCCATGAATATTTCACATTATTGTAGTTACTGACAGATATAAGTATGAATTAAAATGAAAATAGCAGCTTAATTTGCTTTAAAACTGACAATTTTATTAAATTGACGGAAAAACCCGAGCTCGCTACGGAAATTCTTGAACGCGACCGTGACGTCACTGGTGGACAACAGCTGAAAAACGCCGCGGTAAAACACCGTTATGACTGACTGTTATGACAGTATCTAGCTAAATAACCAACATTATTCATGACAATAGCCTAGCAATAAGCTAAACTCAAATGTAGAGGTACCGTTATTCTTGTAAATGTGATCGAAGTCGAACTCGAATTCATCCGACACTATAAACCTCCGTAATGCAGCTACGTAGCCGAGTATAATCTGAGACACCGAGTTTAGCGAGTCAAGCTAACGTTAACTAACACCAACTAAAACAGGCGAAGTGAGTGTCCTTACCCTGTTTACCTCCATGTTACAGAGGCTCTTGAACACCTTTCGTTGGTGTCCTTACATGCCCATATTGTTGGAAAAGCGCCAGTGAAATGAGCTACAGATAACGGAGTGAGCGGAGGGTCCTTTCCAAAGTGCTCGTTTAAAGTTAACAAATTTAGTCCGTTTTCTGGATATTTTGGGATCTTTGGGCCATTTGTTCACAGATGTCCCACTGTACATTGAATGATTGCAGCCAAAAACAACACACCTTTTCGTCATTTTGCATTAAATTAAGTGCAGCTTCTAGAGTTGTTGTCCACCATCTACGTCACAGGCAAGACGCCTATTAGAGTTTCCGAACACCGTTGGGGGGTTTATAAATACTTTACAATCGGTTTATTAATGGTTATTAATTAGCTTGTAAACACTGTTAAACCTCAGATCTTGCAGAACCTTCATTTGTCTTCTCCATCAGTTGACTTTAACCCTGTCAGCATCAGCACATATTTATTATTAAGTTTAACCATTAAACCGCCATGTTTAATGAATTAACCATCCATCCATCCATTATCTGTAACCGCTTATCCAATTTTAGGGTCGCGGGGGGTCCAGAGCCTACCTGGAATCATCGGGCGCAAGGCAGGAATACACCCTGGAGGGGACGCCAGTCCTTCACAGGGCAACACAGACACACACACATTCACTCAGACCTACGGACACTTTCGAGTCGCCAATCCACCTGCAACGTGTGTTTTTGGACTGTGGGAGGAAACCGGAGCACCCGGAGGAAACCCACACGGACACGGGGAGAACACACCAACTCCTCACAGACAGTCACCCGGAGCGGGAATCGAACCCACAACCTCCAGGTTCCTGGAGCTGTGTGACTGCGACACTACCTGCTGCGCCACCGTGCCGCATTGAATTAACCATGTCTTTATTAATTAATAATGTCTTTATAATGTCGTTATTTGGTGATAATGTGGTGTGTATCTTAACATGTGAAATGACTAAATTCACATTCTCCGGTCTTATTCTTTAACTTAACATTGTCAGTTAGTTCTCTTATACTTTCTTATTAATTACTTTAAAGGAGTTATGAAGTAATAACCATGTAATAAACATATTTTTTGGCTAATTAGACACCTTTATAAATGTGGTACAGCTACATGTTGTGTAATGTGTTGTGATGTTTACTGTTGCCCATGTCACCCACACTTCTGGCACTGGTCATCAGCAGGGGACGCTTGTAAGAAGATTCAGCTTCAAACCATCACTACCTCAATAAGAATACCACTCACTTCTGCACTCAGTGAGGAGCCAACGCCGTCAGACTATATGGAGAATGATGTGTTAACACATATAATGTGTAATGGCATGACACAATTAACATCATTCCAGGTCCCTGACCAAAGGAAAATTCCCTAATCACCACACCATCATTCACACCGTGGTCCAGTATCATACTGATGCTAATCAGCACTGGTATTTAACACTTCACATTTAACATTTACACGAATTAAGATATTACACTATTTATCTCTGTAGTAAATTTAATAGGCAAGCTTTTCCACAGACAAACGATATGACGAGAGAGCCTTTATCCACAGAAATATGACAGTAAATGGATTAGGAACACCTACCTTGTATCTACACTCCCCCCAGGTCTGGGGTTCCAGGAGACCTCCCCCCAGGTCTGGGGTTCCAGAAGATCTCCCCCCAGGTCTGGGGTTCCAGGAGATCTCCCCCCAGGTCTGGGGTTCCAGGAGATCTCCCCCCAGGTCTGGGGTTCCAGGAGA
>NC_089804.1:54841978-54929478 GCF_029633855.1 Hoplias malabaricus
ACACTTATGATTGTGATATTGTCGCATAAAATGTCAAATATGCAACTATGTCACAATTTGCAGTCTCCTATATATGTGACTATATCACGAGTGAGTGAGAGACTGGGTTGTACAAAAAGCAGAAAAACAAATCCCCATTTGGAGTTCTGAGGTTGAATCTCACTCTGTCTGCTCCACAAGATACCACTCGGCAAATAAACACCACTAGAACACCCCTGGTGTGATTAAAACCCGCTCTGTCCACTCAGTGAGTGACCTTGGTGTATTTAAACTTTGCTCCGCCCACTGTACCTGCTACCCCCAGTTCAGTTAAACATTACCATACACCTCATTGATGCCTTGAAATGTGATACTATTGCACACACACACACCTATTATCTCCCAAAACATAGCATACAAAACTCAAACTAATCATTTAGCTTGTTAACCAGGCCTGCTAACTGGCCCTTAATTAGCTTTCTGAATGTCCCTTTCCTTGCGAATTATCCCTGCAAATGGGCCTGGATAACTGACACTTAAGTTACTAAAATCGCACCTGCTAACCGCTACTGCTAATTTGGCATTGGATTTTAGTTCTAAGGACTATTACTTTTCTCAAAGCCAGCAACACACTAACCAGCCCTATTTCTAAGCGTCTTATTTTGCTAACTGGTCCCTATCGTGAGCTCTTGGTTGTGAGCCCTTAGTTTTCTAACCTGCCCTTATGCCATAAATTACCTGTAGCTTGCTAAACAGTCCTGTTTACCAAACTTTATGTTGCTAATCAGCTCTTAGTTTGCTAAACAGCCCTTAGCTTGCTAAACCTTCCCTTCATCTGACATGTTGTTATCTTGCTAACATACCTTTAGCTAGCAACAACAGGTTGTTATCTTGCTAACATACCTGTAGCTTGCTAAACAGTCCTGTTTACCAAACTTTATGTTGCTAATCAGCTCTTAGTTTGCTAAACAGTCCTTAGCTTGCTAAACCTGCCCTTCATCTGACATGTTGTTATCTTGCTAACATACCTTTAGCTAGCAACAACAGGTTGTTATCTTGCTAACATACCTGTAGCTTGCTAAACAGTCCTGTTTACCAAACTTTATGTTGCTAATCAGCTCTTAGCTTGCTAAACCTTCCCTTCATCTGACATGTTGTTATCTTGCTAACATACCTTTAATGAACCCTATGCATATAGCTATTAAAGATAAAAATACACAATGAAGATTTATTTAAGCTTTTTAGTTTATATTTGTTAATCTAATGCATTATTATTTGATGTGAAACCAAAAAAAACCCTTGAAAACCTATAAATCAATAATAGGAATATGTTTTTGCTGATGACTCAGTTTTCTGCCCAGAGACAGCGTGAGATGACGTGATTTGAGTCAAAACGAAACTGAAAGTAAACGCCGTCTGTTTGTTCCTTCGCAGCGTCGTCTTTCTTGATAATAGCGATTATAATTACACCATTTCATGACGAATATGACACACAAATTTTGAAGGAGCACCTTGGTTTTTAGGTGTTTTTTCACACTGGATTACTCCCAGAGGCTTCACAGCACCGCGATGAGAGCGCTATTTTTAGAAACGGTAGGATCTGCGCTTTCTAACGGTATACGGAGCTCACAGACGCATTCAGACATTCAAGACTTACAAAGCTGGTTATATAAGGTGTGTTCTACCCCGCAAAATGCGGGGTTAGACTTGTTTGGGTTAACTAGCACCAAAATTCTCCTAGATTTTTAGCAACTACTTTGTCAGAAACTAAACTTTTCCAGATAAATTAAAATTAAACGTAAAAAGAAAACTGCATAGTTAGTTTCACAGTAGCCTTGTGTTGTTCAGATCCTCAGAGAGTTCACTTCAATGCTCGCTGTAGCATTTTATTTGATGTTCTTCATGCTCTGACGCGTTTCTGAAACTCACCAATGTGTAGTAATCCATCAGTGAGAACAAGGCCATGGATTCACACCGGCTCACAAACTAAATCAAAGCAATGTGTTGCTAAAGCCTCCGTCTATACACAGCTCTCATGTCATTAGTCCAGTTAGTCTGTGTGTTCTTAGTCAGAGACCAAAGACAAACTCATTATGTACACTGCAGACTGAACTGGATTTTGAACATAGGAGTTGGAGTCGATACCAGCTCTCGCTCGTCAATATAGAGGCTATTCACAGAAAAGGTTAGCAGCTGACCTAGTTTTGGAACAGTTGCTCGTGTTATGTTCACTTGTGTCACTGCAATCACATTTATTATAATAATCTTTAGATTTGCAGCTATGGCACCCTTCACTTATTCATTTCTCAGTCGAAGAAAAGCCATTGAGGAGAAAGTGCTCACTCTCCAGGAGATACTTCTGAAGAGATTAGATATGATTTAAAAATGATTTAATATATAAAATCCAATATATAGAGTAGCTCCTAACAACTCCCACGCCTCACAATACTACATCCCCCACTCGGATAAACCACACTTAATAATTCAGCACTTAATAAAACTTCAGCTCCACTCCTGCTTTGATGTTTTTATTTCTTTTACACATTCACAAGTTTCTGGACTCATTTTTTGTGGCCCAGCCTTCCACTTTGGGAAGATACATCAACACTGGGTCTGAAAAGGTTGTAGTGCTGTCAAGGAGCTCTTATTGAGAAGAGGAAATAGACACAAAGAACGACGCTGGGCTTTTTGACTGAAAGCTAAATAAATGAAGTGTGGTCTCTGACATTTGCACAGTCCTCTAAATCTACCATATATTATACACTTACATAAAAAATTCCAGCTGCTAACTATGAGCCAGTTGCTAATGAATTCAACATATGAAGGCCAATGCTCTCTCTCTCTCTCTCTCTCTCTCTCTCTCTCTCTCTCTCTCTCTTTCTTTCTCTCTCTCTCTCTCTCTTTCTTTCTCTCTTTCTTTCTCTCTTTCTCTCTTTCTCAATCTCTCTCTCTCTCTCTCTCTCTCGCCCTCTCTCTCTCTCTTTCTCTCTCTCTCTCTCTCTCTTGCTCTCTCTTTCTCTCTCTCTCTCTCTTTCTCTCTCTCTCTCTCTCTCTTGCTCTCTCTCTCTCTTGCTCTCTCTCTCTCTTGCTCTCTCTCTCTCTCTCTCTTGCTCTCTCTCTCACACACACACACACACACACACATTATTACGACTCTAGGGAAGGGCCTTATACAGAACTGGGACAGTATTAAACTCACACTGAGATTTCTCTCTAGAAACCACTCATCTCTGGCTCTTAAACAGAGCGCTCTCATTGCTTTGAAGATCAGTACACCACATTTTCCAGTGTGCTCTTTTCCATGGTGATGGTGGGGTACACCTAGGGAGTGGTAACCCGCATGTTCAATGGGATCCAGTAAAACAGGCTAGTGTTCACCTTCTCATATTCCTACAGTGATGACATCTGAGACACTGCATGGAAATCCGACAGAATATCTCAAGGTTTTTGTACCATGAGCACCTTTGTTCCAGTAATTTACTATGTATTTTTTTATTAGAAATGTATCTTGACAAGTCCCAGAGTTCACATCTATGTCATTTTTAATAATGCACAGTTATTATTTACGTATACATCACAGTGAGGGCTCGTCCTGATAAAAGTGTAAAGAGAATAGTCCATTTAACGAAACAACTTCAAAACAATGTCATCTTTTCATTCGCAGAAAAATCAAAGATGAGGTACATGTGCTGTATTTAAATAATATTTCAGTTGCATCTTGTTAATAATGTCACAAAGTATTAGTATTTGCTTAAAAATAGTGTTGGTTAAAAACTGTATTTTACAAAATAAATGTGTCTCAGAAACTTAAACAGCTTGGAAATTTAGATCCAAACAATGGTTCACAATCCTTTACAGGGCAACACAGACACACACACACACTCACACACTCACACCTACGGACACTTTTGAGTCTCCAATCCACCTACCAACGTGTGTTTTTGGACTATGGGAGGAAACCGGAGCACCCGGAGGAAACCCACGCAGACACAGGGAGAACACACCACACTCCTCACAGACAGTCACCCGGAGGAAACCCACGCAGACACAGGGAGAACACACCACACACCTCACAGACAGTCACCCGGAGGAAACCCACACAGACACAGGGAGAACACACCACACTCCTCACAGACAGTCACCCGGAGGAAACCCACGCAGACACAGGGAGAACACACCACACTCCTCACAGACAGTCACCCGGAGCGGGAATCAAACCCACAACCGAGCTGTGTGACTGCGACACTACCTGCTGCGCCACCGTGCCGCCTTTTAATAAACAGCGTAACGTAATAAAACAGCTGCTTGAGTTGGACACATTTTAAATGTCCACTACACACTACATTTATCTCTCGGGACAATCCCAGTTAATCCAGATCTATCTGTGAAACGGGTTCTTGATAAATGTATAATCCCACCGCTAAGATGCATGAAAGATGCTAATGCATGCTTTATCTGGCTTTTACAACAGCTGTTAGTGCTTCAAGAATGAAATGACCATCTGTAAAAGGTCCGATGTATTTTACTAGCAGTGAGAGGGAACTAGTCTAGAATTCAAACCGCCCATAGTAGGACAGGTTATTAGTGCTAATGAAGGCTAATAAGCGATTCACATATGCCTCTACAGGTACCAAAGCGAAATACCTGTTAATGACACACCTGAAACGTCCTTATTGTTCCCTAATTGTTGTGTTTTGTGCTCTCAGCATTGGATTATTCCCGTATATCTTTATATTGGTTTTGTACCTCTACTGACTCTATGATGAAAGAAGAGATCACAAGCAAATGTGCTCATCATCCGGGTTGTGCTGTAATAACAGGCTGTAAATGTAATTTAAGTCTAATGCAATTGTACTTTTCCATTTAATTAGATGCAGAACAATTATGCACTTCATTCAATGGCTGACTAGCAAGCGTTTAGTCACGCAGGAGCACTAGAAGCACAGCTGGAGAAAGGTTATTGTCGACTGAGGGTGTGATATTGCCTGGAAACACCGGGTCGTTTTGCTAAACTATTATCAGGCACCGGCTCTTGGGAAATAGGAGTGTATATTAAAAACATGTCCACCATTTCCTTGTGAACACTATCTTGCAAAAAGGTATGTTAAAGGTATAGCCAACTTCACATATTAAGAATTGTAGGTTACCTTCAATCACATGACTAACTTTGGTGTGTGAAGGCTAGCAGCCACCACTCCTTTTCAAACTATTGCTAAGACTGTGTATTAGGGATCAACACACTTGGAGGGGAACACTAAATGAGCAACACCAAGAGAGATCTCGATATTTCTCACAAAAATAATATTTTGTAACATTTTTTAAAGAACATTCATTCATTATCTGTAACCCTTATCCAGTCCAGGGTCGCAGTGGGTACAGAGCCTACCTGGAATCATTGGGCACAAGGCGGGAATACACCCTGGAGGGGGTGCCAGTCCTTCACAGGGCAACACAGACACACACACACACACACACACACTCACACCTACGAACACTTCTGAGTCGCCAATCCACCTACCAACGTGTGTTTTTGGACTGTGGGAGGAAACCGGACACGCAGACACAGAGAGAACACACCACACTCCTCACAGACAGTCACCCGGAGGAAACCCACACAGACACAGAGAGAACACACCACACTCCTCACAGACAGTCACCCGGAGGAAACCCACGCAGACACAGAGAGAACACACCACACTCCTCACAGACAGTCACCCGGAGGAAACCCACACAGACACAGAGAGAACACACCACACTCCGCACAGACAGTCACCCGGAGGAAACCCACACAGACACAGAGAGAACACACCACACTCCGCACAGACAGTCACCCGGAGGAAACCCACGCAGACACAGGGAGAACACACCACACTCCTCACAGACAGTCACCCGGAGGAAACCCACGCAGACACAGAGAGAACACACCACACTCCTCACAGACAGTCACCCGGAGGAAACCCACGCAGACACAGAGAGAACACACCACACTCCTCAGAGACAGTCACCCGGAGGAAACCCACGCAGACACAGAGAGAACACACCACACTCCTCACAGACAGTCTCCCGGAGCGGGAATCGAACCCACAACCTCCAGGTCCCTGGAGCTGTGTAAATGCGACACTACCTGCTGCGCCACCGTGCCGCCTTTAAAGAACGTTCTTGTAAAAATATGCAGGCAGAACACACAATGCTCATTATAATACAATATTTACATTTTTATCATCGGGGCGTAATATACATCTCCATATTATGCAAATGACTCAAGAGAAAAGCTGAAAGTTGATAAATGAACGAATAACATTGTCTTTCTTAATTATCTTAAAACTTAACCATAAACAGCATTAACATAACTGTGGTCTTCAGGACACGGCCCGTGGCCTCGTGCAGCACACCATTGTTACTTTACACTGAATCTGAACTGAATTAACTGGTTCTGAATTGTTGTTTTCCGCCACTAGGATGGATGACTGGGCTCAGGCTTTGAGGAACGGTGGATTTCCCAGCAGACAACAACAACCCTAACCCAGCATTTCACAGCAGCACAGGATCTTCATTAAAGATTTACTCCACAGCCTCAGAGGGAAATACACATTTTAAGGAGTCCCACAGTCGCATTAAGAGCTCAGAGAAGCTGCTGTGAAGAACAGAGCGAGTGAAGGATGATGTAAAAACAGGGAGCTACCCTACCTTCTTCACCTGGGGATGAAGCAGCTTTCCATACACCCAACCGAGAGAGAGAGAGAGAGAGAGAGAGAGAGAGAGAGAGAGAGAGAGAGAGAGAGAGAGCACTGCTGATCTGTCAGTCAACTCTACAGGAGATTACCTGTGAGGAAACAGAAAACAGACAAACAATGAGCCACGATGATTAACTTCCTCTGCTTTTATTATCCCACTTAACAATTACAAAAAAAAGGACCAGGGAGAGATGAGGATGGTCTTTGTTGGAAAGTTGGAGAGGAAATTCTGTAGTGTTCTATAAGAAAGTCATATATTTACTTTGGGTTCATGGCCCTTGGTCCAGCCACAACCAGAACATGGTACACTGTTATTATTTAGTCCTGATTCACTTCACTGAGTCAGTCACTGAGTCAATCACTGAGTCACTTAATTAGAGATCAAATCAAATGGTGTAAAGATGATTGTGTTCAATAAAGACCTGCAAAATCATTCATTCATTATCTGTAACCCTTATCCAGTCCAGGGTCGCAGTGGGTCCAGAGCCTACCTGGAATCATTGGGCGCAAGGCGGGAATACACCCTGGAGGGGGCGCCAGTCCTTCACAGAGCAACACACACTCACACATATGGTCACTTTTGAGTCGCCAATCAACCTACCAATGTGTGTTTTTTTTGGACTGTGGGAGGAAGCCGGAGCACCCGGAGGAAACCCACGCAGACACAGGGAGAACACACCACACTCCTCACAGACAGTCACCCGGAGGAAACCCACGCAGACACAGAGAGAACACACCACACTCCTCACAGACAGTCACCCGGAGGAAACCCACGCAGACACAGAGAGAACACACCACACTCCTCACAGACAGTCACCTGGAGGAAACCCACGCAGACACAGGGAGAACACACCACACTCCTCACAGACAGTCACCCGGAGGAAACCCACGCAGACACAGGGAGAACACACCACACTCCTTGGGGTTGGTCCTTGGAGCTGTGTGACTGCGACAGCTACCTGCTGCTCCACTATGCCGCCCTGATTAGGTTAATTTCTCTCTAAAATCACTATGTGTTAGTCTGAATCCAGGGGTCTAAAGAGGTGTCCTGTCCAAACATACTATCACACAGCAAGCTTGAAATAGAGCTAGAGATGAGTGGCATATTAACAGTAGACATTCTTGTCCTGTGGGGGTCCTGACCATTGAAGAACAGGGTGAAATGGGGATAAAAAAGTATGCAGAGCACCAGCTGGAATACATTCTGTAATTGTAGAACAACAAAGTGCTCCTGTGTGGTCAGTGGAGCTGATAAAATGAACGATGAGTGTAGATACAATGTGTTCAGTGTAAATCCCACAAAGAAATGATTTAAGGAACTGGAGGGAAATACTTATTCTTTCAGTAGACTACAGAAACAGAGTTGTTGTTTTTTTCCTATAAATGAGGTGACTTTTAGATTTTAGATCTGTCCTTTGGATTCAGTCTGAGCTGAGGACAAGCGAGACAACCTGTCTGCTCTGTTTACCTCTACACACACACACACACAAGCAGAGTCATTGTTTTGTCCAGGGCTCCTGTGCAAGACAAGAGGAGCAGAGACTGGGTACCACACACACAGACATCTACCCCTATCACTCCCCCTCCCCATCACCCCACACCCCACCCCATCCAGTCTGAGCCCAGGCGATAAATCAATTCTCTTTCAGAGCCAAAAACACAGCTGCAGACTGGAAAAGGGCAGACATACAAATAGATAACAATGATGATGATGATAACGATGATAATAAAGCAGTTCTCCCGTTCAGATTTGTGTTCTATTACACACAGGACACCAATCCGAAACAAAGGACACAGAGAATCCATTCATTCATTATCTGTAAGCGCTTATCCAGTTCAGGGTCGCGGTGGGTCCAGAGTCTACCCGGAATCATTGGGCTCAAGGCGAGGACACACCCTGGAGGGGGCGCCAGTCCTTCACAGGGCGACACACACTCACTAACACATTCACACACACCTACGGACACTTTTGAGTCACCAATCCCACCTTGCGCCCAATGATTCCGGGTAGACTCCGGACCCACCGTGACCCCGATGCCCTCATATAACACCGTCTATAAAGAATTTCTGATCAAAGTAGCAGTGGGTCTGGAGTCTTACATCATAAACATAAGCAACCAATCCTGACCATGTCTGAGGCAAGGCTTTCCAGCTGCAGGCGACTGGTGAAGGGGTGGGTGGAGACAGAGGCAGGCACTAATTCCATATTCATATATCCATGCATACTGAATGAACGTGAAGGGGGACGTTTAAATCTAAGCCACTTCAGACGAACACAGATGAGGTTTTAAAGGTCAAATGAATGACTGGAGGTGGGCTTTAAAGCAACATTAGGTAGGAGTGTTCCTCCGAAAGTTACATAGTGCAGTTTCTGCAGTACTGATCCCGGAATAGTCTCCTGACAGTGGAGAATCCCAGTAAAATTTGAAGCTGGAATTTTAAGGTAAACAAACCTACCGTTGCAGAAGGTGACAGAAACAAATGAATTAATTAATTCTGCTCTTGGGCGGCACGGTGGCGCAGCGGGTAGTGTCGCAGTCACACAGCTCCAGGGGCCTGGAGGTTGTGGGATCGATTCCCGCTCCGGGTGACTGTCTGTGAGGAGTATGGTGTGTTCTCTCTGTGTCTGCGTGGGTTTCCTCTGGGTGACCGTCTCTGAAGAGTGTGGTGTGTTCTCCCTATGACTCCGTGGGTTTCCTCCGGGTGACTGTCTGTGAGGAGTGTGGTGTGTTCTCCCTGTGTCTGCGTGGGTTTCCTCCGGGTTACTGTCTGTGAGGAGTGTGGTGTGTTCTCCCTGTGTCCGCGTGGGTTTCCTCCGGGTGACTGTCTGTGAGGAGTGTGGTGTGTTCTCCCTGTGTCCGCGTGGGTTTCCTCCGGGTGACTGTCTGTGAGGAGTATGGTGTGTTCTCTCTGTGTCTGCGTGGGTTTCCTCTGGGTGACCGTCTCTGAAGAGTGTGGTGTGTTCTCCCTGTGACTCCGTGGGTTTCCTCCGGGTGACTGTCTGTGAGGAGTGTGGTGTGTTCTCCCTGTGTCTGCGTGGGTTTACTCCGGGTTACTGTCTGTGAGGAGTGTGGTGTGTTCTCCCTGTGTCCGCATGGGTTTCCTCCGGGTGACTGTCTGTGAGGAGTGTGGTGTGTTCTCTCTATGTCTGAGTGGGTTTCCTCCGGGTGACTGTCTGTGAGGAGTGTGGTGTGTTCTCTCTGTGTCTGAGTGGGTTTCCTCCGGGTGACTGTCTGTGAGGAGTGTGGTGTGTTTTCCCTGTGTCTGTGTGGGTTTCCTCTGGGTGACTGTGTGTGAGGAGTGTGGTGTGTTCTCTCTGTGTCCGCGTGGGTTTCCTCTGGGTGACTGTGTGTGAGGAGTGTGGTGTGTTCTCTCTGTGTCTGTGTGGGTTTCCTCTGGGTGGGTGACTGTGAGGAGTGTGGTATGTTCTACTTGTGTCTGCGTGGGTTCCCTCTGGGTGACTGTGTGTGAGGAGTGTGGTGTGTTCTCCCTGTGTCTGTGTGGGTTTCCTCTGGGTGACTGTCTGTGAGGAGTGTGCTGTATTCTCCCTGTGTCTGCGTGGGTTTCCTCCGGGTGACTGTCTGTGAGGAGTGTGGTGTGTTCTCCCTGTGTCCACGTGGGTTTCCTCCGGGTGACTGTCTGTGAGGAGTGTGGTGTGTTCTCTCTGTGTCTGAGTGGGTTTCCTCCGGGTGACTGTCTGTGAGGAGTGTGGTGTGTTCTCCCTGTGTCCGCGTGGGTTTCCTCCGGGTGACTGTCTGTGAGGAGTGTGGTGTGTTCTCTCTGTGTCTGAGTGGGTTTCCTCCGGGTGACTGTCTGTGAGGAGTGTGGTGTGTTTTCCCTGTGTCTGTGTGGGTTTCCTCTGGGTGACTGTGTGTGAGGAGTGTGGTGTGTTCTCTCTGTGTCTGTGTGGGTTTCCTCTGGGTGGGTGACTGTGAGGAGTGTGGTGTGTTCTCCTTGTGTCTGCGTGGGTTTCCTCTGGGTGACTGTGTGTGAGGAGTGTGGTGTGTTCTCCCTGTGTCTGTGTGGGTTTCCTCTGGGTGACTGTCTGTGAGGAGTGTGCTGTATTCTCCCTGTGTCTGCGTGGGTTTCCTCCGGGTGACTGTCTGTGAGGAGTGTGGTGTGTTCTCCCTGTGTCTGCGTGGGTTTCCTCTGGGTGACTGTCTGTGAGGAGTGTGGTGTGTTCTCCCTGTGTCTGCGTGGGTTTCCTCCGGGTGCTCCGGTTTCCTCAGTCCAAAAACACATGTTGGTAGGTGGATTGGCGACTCCAAAGTGTCCGTAGGTGTGTGTGTGTGTGTGTTGCCCTGTGAAGGACTGGCGCCCCCTCCAGGGTGTATTCCCACCTTGCGCCCAATGATTCCAGGTAGGCTCTGGACGCATCGTGACCCTGAACTGGATAAGGGCTACAGATAATGAATGAATGAATGAATAATTCTGCTTTTTGCACTCTTTGAATTCGGACAGAAAATTAATTAAATGAAGCATCCTATCTCCCTTTACAGCCTGACGAAAACCACAAAACAATTTACAGCTATTTTTCATTGTCTCTCCCACTCACATACTGAGTATACTACACTACACACCTACACACGAGCACGTAATCACAGAGCTGTAATCAACAAGCGCAATTTTACTGAGCTCCAAGCTTCAGTTTCTAACAGTCGCTCTGAAAACCAGAGATGTCCGAGGCTATTTCATCCATTACGTAAAGATACAAACCCTAACAACCACACACAAACACACATCACTGCCTCCAGACATTAATACTCATAACATGATTGAATTCTCAAATAAACGCTGGACAATAAACATTCAAAAAGGCTCTGCAACAAAAATCAATACTGTATTAAAACAGGCGGGGATCAGTCTTGGAGTGGTCTTCCTCCCCGAGAGCATCACTGAGAGAATATTGAATTGTACTCTATGATAGTACTCTATGATAGAGAGTACAATAGTGTGAGTTTAAACACAGCTCCACCCTCACCTTCCAGTCCAGACCATTATATTTACAGTGATCTCTGTGGTAAAATCCTAGAACACAATCTGAAATTACATCAGAGTTTAATCGGCCTACGACCCTGAAAACCACAGGCTGTTTCTGCTAGTGCTTAACTGCACTGTGGTTTTCCTCTGAGCACTGGTGGGCTTTTGCTGCTCCCACCAGTGTTCCTCAGTCTTGCTGTGGTTGCTCTACTCTTCCTCATTTGCAGGTTATGAGTGGGTGATGATGTTCTCCTCTAGATCTGGTTTGTACTCTGACTCACTCTGAAATTCGAAAGGTAAAACGGGATGGAGCTTCGATGTTTGTGATGTTAACATACACCGATCAGCCATAAAAACTAAGGCATCTTCTTGTTTATACACTCATTACCCACTTTATCAGCTCCATTGTTCACTCTTTTAAAGTGGAACTGCTGTGTCTGCTCCACTCAAATCAGCGCAACACACACTAACTCTAGCACGATCACGTTAGTGTCACTGCAGCCAAGTCACATCGCCTCTGCGGGGGTCATGCACCCTTAAAAAAAAGGTAGTACAGCAGGGTCTTTGAGGAATGCTGAAGAAGAACCAGTTTTGGTTCTATAAAGAAGTATTTTCATTAATACGTTTAAATGGATAAAGAACATTAAGTTGAGCAACAGAGTTTTTAAACCTTTAAAATATAGCTCAAAAACACTTTATTTTGAGTTTGTGGGGGTTCTGATCATTGAGGAACTGGGTGAATACTGGGTGTAATACTAAGTTCTGGGTGAGAATTTAGCTTCTAATGAAGTATGCAGAGCAACAGAAGGACTACATTCTGTCATTCATTCATTCATTATCTGTAAACGCTTATCCAATTCAGGTTTGCGGTGGGTCCAGAGCCTACCTGGAATCATTGGGCGCAAGGCGGGAATACACCCTGAAGGGGGCGGCAGTCCCTCACAGGGCAACACAGACACACACATTCACTCACACCTACGGACACTTTTGAGTCACCAAGCCACCTTCTAATGTGTGTTTTTGGACTGTGGGAGGAACCAAAGCACCCGGAGGAAACCCACACAGACACAGGGAGAACACACCACACTCCTCACAGACAGTCACCTGGAGGAAACCCACGCAGACACAGTGTGTGGCAGCCTGTGAAAATGATGGGAAAGTGAGGACGAAACATCCAAAGGGCACAGTCACTGTCTCCTCACCCAAACCAATGTGAGAACACCTTTAAAGGTGGAAAGCACAAAGACCACCCGAGTGTAACACTGTTGGGAACACACAGAGAAAGATGGAAATGTAGATTTAACCCCACAAAACACAAAGGTGGGGTGTAGACCGCCTGAGAGACACTTAAAGGCAGAGCCAGTACCACCTTAAATCAAGCATTCCTCTTACTCTCTCAGTACAGAGATGTTGATATAGCAACCACATCCAAAACTAGGCATGTTACAGTATTAAAATTGCTCATCATAACATTTTTGAGGCCATTGCCAGTAGAGTGGCGTCACACACTCACCCAGTCACTCACACAGGTGTATTCACCTACGCAGTGTGTCCTCTGATTTCCCACCTGTATTTTTCCTCATCTGCCACAAACACCGAGTGTTTACATGATCATCACAGCGCATCATATTTCATGCCTTCCTACCAACTTGTTCCAAAACGGAACGTCACAATACGGAGATCACAGCTTCTTAAATGCGTCCCATAAAAACAAGTCGTTATAAAATATTCAGTCATTATCATTTATAATAATAAGAATACAAAACGTGTTAAAACGTGATCTGTAATATCACTCAATATATTTACATTTATGGGCGGCACGGTGGTGCAGCAGGTAGTTGTTGCAGTCACACAGCTCCAGGGGCCTGGAGGTTGTGGGTTCGATTCCCGCTCCGGGTGACTGTCTGTGAGGAGTGTGGTGTGTTCTCCCTGTGTCTGTGTGGGTTTCCTCCGGGTGACTGTCTGTGAGGAGTGTGGTGTGTTCTCCCTGTGTCTGCGTGGGTTTCCTCCGGGTGACTGTCTGTGAGGAGTGTGGTGTGTTCTCCCTGTGTCTGCGTGGGTTTCCTCCGAGTGCTCCGGTTTCCTCCCACAGTCCAAAAACACACGTTGGTAGGTGTATTGGTGACTCGAAAGTGTCCGTAGGTGTGAGTGTGTGTGTGTGTGTTGCCCTGTGAAGGACTGGCGCCCCCTCCAGGGTGTATTCCCGCCTTGCGCCCAATGATTCCAGGTAGGCTCTGGACCCACCGCGACCCTGAACTGGATAAGGGTTACAGATAATGAATGAACGAATGAATATTTACATCAGTGTCCAGAGCTGCTGTCTGTGCAGGTCAGATATATCAACCAAACCGAAGAAAGTTCGGGAAAGACATGGCCATTATTCTTTAAGCAGAATTAAAGATAGGAAGAAATTTAATAAATAAATAAATAATCTTAATATGAAATGTAAAGATATATTAAATGTGTTCTTAGCTCTTTGTAGTTGTTTGCTGCTTATTTTCATTGGCATTTTTCCAAACTTTGCTTTTTATTTATGTATTTATTCATTAATTTATTGATTGTTGACAAAACCTGTTCCTTCTGAAGTCCCTCTGCTTCTGCTTTATTTTTTGGCCCAGTGTTCATGAGTGGGAGGGTCTTAGAAGAAGGTGGTTTTTTTTTTACCTTGATTTTCCATTGGTCAGCTGAGGTTGGACGGTCTGAGGCTCTGAAACCCTGTCTGAAACATAGCCACTCCCACTCCGGCAATTCCCCAATATGGCGACAAAGTGATTCACGTTCACATCCGCTAAGATTAGCATTAATGCTAACGATCTAATAATTGCTGATTGTAGACATTTGTATTAAATTACATAATATTACTCACTAGATTACATTAGCAAAGTGTACTGGCTGTACGTTTTCCTTTCCTCTGACAGTCCTGACTTTACCGTGCCAAACGTCAGTTCTCCGGTCAACATCACGACACTGAAAATGTAGCTTCAGAGAATCTTCACATTGGAAGATTTATCCAAAACACTCTTCTCCATTGCCCTGTGAAGGACTGGCGCCCCCTCCAGGGTGTATTCCCGCCTTGCGCCCAATGATTCCAGGTAGGCTCTGGACCCACCGCGACCCTGAACTGCATAAGGGTTACAGATAATGAATGAATGAATGACTCTTCTCCATTGACACTAAAAGGCCAAAACACACCAAAAACCTCAAAGACAAGGTCTCAAAGGTCTCAGATCAGTTATTGCAATTAAACTCGATGTACGATATAGGCTTATTCACATCAGCTGTCTGTACATTTTCTGAGTTCAGCTCTCAGAGGACAGCATATCTCCAGCATATAACCATTTACATATCAGTGGAAATGACAGAAACGCCATCAGCGCCTGATTTCCAAGGCTCCACCATTGATCTGATTGCTCATTAATTCGTGGCTCATATTTGGCGGTGAGGTATAGGAATGCTTCAGCTGTCGGAAAAGGTTGGCTGAGAAAATTAATCAGACTTAATTACACAGCGAGGAAGGAACCTCTTACATTTAAATGATGACAAACAAATCGCAGCAGTAATTATTCCGATTATTTCTCACTTGGCATTTACCAGCTCTTACAGACGAGAGGCGAGTCTGACACAAAAGACTAAGCCTTTTTTGTGGGGTTCTCGGAGTGTTCTCGGGTGTTTAATGATGGGATCCATCTCATACGGGTTTTCGGTTTTGTGAATCACTTCTTTTATGAATCACTCCTGAAAATGAATCATTTGATAGTGAAGGACAGCTATGTTTTGGGAGACCACTGGTCAAAGGAAATGTGTTGGAACATTGGGCTAAGGAGGAATGGAATCGTGCCCTCTGGATTGATTCCAATGCCTCATATCTATGGCATTATTGATCCAGAAATAATCATCCAACATCTGAACCTGTCTCTCAAGTGTTCTCATGGATGACTGCGATGAAATCCCTCAAAAATCAAGTTTAAAGCTTTACCAGACGACTAGAAGCTGATAGGAGTGTGGACAAACTACCTGTTAACACACTCGATTTCAGAAGAAATGTTGGCATAGTAGATGTCCACTTATTTCAGTAGTCATTCCTCATGTCGTGACCCATAGATCCTCTCACACATCTGTGCATTTTCTTTCTTTATTCACCACAGACCCATGTTCCTACGGGAGCCACGACCAGAATGCACCATTTTCTCGCTGGTCTTCTCGGCAAAACAAGCAAGGTGCATCACAATGGAGGTGCTTTATACTCTTTACCACCAGGCTGATGATTTTGGGACAGAAGCAAAGAGGTAATCACCGGACCTGATGTTTCAATCAGTCCAAGCGTTTCTGTCTAAGGTGAAATATTCTCACTCAGAACATTTGGATTTTCCTGCGTATCTTTGCACCAAATATAAGACACATCCATCCTCTGGACAGGTGATCCTTATACATTCATCACATACATTTTCTCTCGGCACAGTGCTAGACGACACGGACACCACAGACTGAGGCGGTGTGTCTTCTCCAAGTGCGTTGTACCATTAAATGTACTTCAAAATGAAGTGGTGACTGGCTTTACATGTGTCAGGGGATGCATGTTCTTACTTTCACCCTCACAGCTTGATGGCATCATATAATCGGATGAGCGTTAACTGGTGGGTGGAGTTGGCAATTAAAACAAATTGAGCAAAACTGCCATAAGTAAATAAACAAATGAAGATTCTGTCGTTAGAACTGCAATATCACAGTTTGTGGAGTCTTCATTTCCTTCTCAAGGCATTAAGGGGTTCTTGGTGAAGCATTTTCATTTACAACCAGCTGGGGGCGACCTATGTGGCTCCCAAACAAGACAGATGTTATTCCACATTATCCGTCTTTAAGTGACCACTATATTAAGCTCTCTTCACCGTCCTCAGTCTATTCTGCCAACACTGCCTTTCTGGAGCTCATTACAGAGACCCTGCTGACCAATAGTCAGTCCAGCTCATGCTGAGAGATCAATACTGACTTCAGCACCCAGGACAGCTCTCAAACAACTCCACACAAACTCAACAGCCTGGACTCTGCAAAAAAACAGCAAAGCAACTCCGTCAAACCTATAGCCGGCTACACCACTGACTGGACACACCACAGGGCATCACCTCTAAACCGCATGCTCGATCTCCAATGGTGATGATAATATTCGGAGCACCCGGAGGAAACCCACGCAGACACAGAGAGAACACACCACACCCCTCACAGACAGTCACCCGGAGGAAACCCATGCAGACACAGGGAGAACACACCAACTCCTCACAGACAGACACCCGAAGGAAAACCACGCAGACACAGGGGAGAACACACCACACTCCTCACAGACAGTCACCCGGAGGAAACCCACGCAGACACAGAGGAGAACACACCACACTCCTCACAGACAGTCACCCGGAGGAAACCCACGCAGACACAGGGGAGAACACACCACACTCCTCACAGACAGTCACCCGGAGGAAACCCACGCAGACACAGGGGAGAACACACCACACTCCTCACAGACAGTCACCCGGAGGAAACCCACGCAGACACAGGGGAGAACACACCACACTCCTCACAGACAGTCACCCGGAGGAAACCCACGCAGACACAGGGAGAACACACCACACTCCTCACAGACAGTCACCCAGAGGAAACCCACGCAGACACAGGGAGAACACACCACACTACTCACAGACAGTCACCCAGAGGAAACCCACGCAGACACAGGGAGAACACACCACACTCCTCACAGACAGTCACCCAGAGGAAACCCACGCAGACACAGGGAGAACACACCAACTCCTCACAGACAGTCACCCGGAGGAAACCCACGCAGACACAGGGAGAACACACCACACTCCTCACAGACAGTCACCCGGAGGAAACCCACGCAGACACAGGGAGAACACACCAACTCCTCACAGACAGTCACCCGGAGGAAACCCACGCAGACACAGAGAGAACACACCACACTCCTCACAGACAGTCACCCGGAGCGGGAATCGAACCCACAACCTCCAGGCTTCTGGAGCGGTGTGACTGCGACACCTACCTGCTGCGCCACCGTGCCGCACCTGATTATATTAGTATAGGCATAATTTAATATGGGCTTAAAGCCACTGAGTATTCCTCAATCATTAACAATGAATCACTGCCATTCGTTCAGTTTACCAGTACACGGACAAGACCATGGAGAAGTAATGGTCATCCCACTATGTTTATCCCTTGCTGGCCTCATGAAGTCTCCAGAGGGTGGGGTTCTGGAGGTGGAAGATGTCGGAGTGGATATTTGAGGACAGGCTGTTTTGAATGTTATTGAAAGTGTGGGGGCTGGGTGGGGGGGGGTGTTCTTTATTGCAGTAGGGAGAAGGGATTCCCTGTGAGTCAGTGACGTATCTGCACAGTGCATGCTGGGTATTGTAGTGCCAGAACCTTGATTGATGAAACATGAAAGCAGGAGATCTGTGCAGTGTTCGAGGCCGGGGGGAGGTGACACTGCATTATGGGATGTTATGTAACATGACAGAGCATGTATTAAGCCCTGGTTTAAGGCTGGTCTGTCTTATTAAGAGCTGCTTTAACAGCTTTGTGAATTATTTCTGAAGCCAAAAAAGTCACGCTCAATAAACCGATATTAAACTTATTTTGGCTGATAACAAACAAGATATTAATAACTGATCCACTGCATGAATCCAACGAGTCTCAGGGCTAGTGGAACGCGGCCCAACAGACAGAGGTCTAACACACTGAGGACTGACAAACAGAGGAATAACAGGCTGAGACACATATCTCCACACATTCTACAGACACCTGATGGTCTGCCTGTATGTGTGTGTGTGTGTGTGTGTGTGTGTGTGTGCTGTCTGCAGCTCGTGCAGAGGATAAAGCTGTCAGAGGCTGTTAAATGCGTCGACTGCCGTGTGTGTTATGACAAAAGTGTTACATAACAGAGTCAGGATGCCCTCGCTGGCTTCAGCTCCACTCAGCAAAAGAATACCATAGAGAACAATCTCTCTCTCTCTCTCTCTCTCTCTTACTCTCTCTCTTACTCTCTCTCTCTCTCTCTCTCTGTATTCTTATTTCTTTCTCTATATCTCTCATTCACTATCTCCCTCTCTGTTTACTCACTCTCTCTCTCTCTCTCTCTCTCTCTCTCTCACACACACACACACAAACACACACGCTCATTCAATTCCCTCGGGTTCTTTAATGTTTATTTTCCATTCCACCTCAGATGCTGTAAAGCATCATTTATTTTTCCCAGTCTCTCTCTCTCTCTCTCTCTCTCTCTCTCTCTCTCTCTCTCTCTCTCTCTCTCTCTCTCTCGCAAACGCAGCGGAACCCTATCGCACACCTGATACTGTTTACTCAGGTAATGTTCAAGCGCGTTTGTTTTTCACCGCACATCCCTTTCTCGAGCTCAGACTCCGATTTAAAACGACGAACCCTGACAGTAGAAGATGGTATTCGCACTCAAACCACAGTCTAACACGCCCCCCCCCCCCCCCCCCCCCAAAGGAGAACCGCAGAGAGAAAACGTGCAAACGTGATATTTTACGCGTCCAGATCGAGTTTATTTTGCTGCCCATTTCCCCATCGTTCTGTAGATGGCCCTGTGTCGCTCAGAGCAGCAGCGCTGGGGTTAATCCAGCATCCAAACCGGGCCATTTCAGCCGCAGACTCGGGGAACATACAATAAACAAACCATGGCTTTTTACGAGCTGCTGAGACTGACTTTGGACACCCTTGCGGTGGAGGTAGAGGCGGTAGAAAAACCACGAAAGCCGCCAGAGAAAAACAAACGATGAGGAAAAACAGAGACGAAAAGAAACAAAGAGACGCGAAAGAAAACGCGGCACGGGTTTGATGTTTTAATGAAATAAAAGCATTAATCAGCTCCTACCCTGCTGCAGAGACGGATGGAAGGTGACCCCTGCGCTGCTCCTTCTGCATCTGAGAGATCACGATGCAGAGATGGAGTGAGGTTGGGGGGGGGGGTGTTGTTGCCAGATCTAAGAATAATCCCCAGCACACACCTCTTAATACACATACCTTTAAATAAATATAGCTTCAAAATAATTGTGGTGCTTCATTGACCCTTTATTGGGAGAATATGGGTTCTGTCATAGCTACCCTGGGCTCAGCACTGCATAAACTGCACTATGTAACTTTTGGAGGAGCGTAGGAAAAAGAAACTCGCTACAAGAAGCGGGAACACGTGGCTGGCTTTGTATCTGATTCTTTCCTGGCACCTCATGTAAACTACACTCTGTTCACTGCTAGTTCACCTCTACATTGTGTACTACACAGGGTTGAGGAAGATATTTGTGATGCAGCCCTAGTGTTGTGGTGGTGTAATTGCAGAGTGACACAGACACTAATGCACAAGTGTAAGGGCTCACAACGGCGAAACACACTGGCACAGGCTACGCATTAGACTCTGTGTTGATTTAATTCAGAAGAAATATGTGTGTGATAGATGAATAAAGCATGAATGCTACATATTTTAGTATAATTTAACTTTCCAAAGCTTCATTCATCTTCTGTAACCACTTCATCCTCATCACCGTTGCAGTGGGTCCATGTGTCTGTGTTCATTTCTAAGAATTACAAACATAATGTGTCTGTTTATCCTTAGTGTTTAAGCTCTTAAAATGCAGGACAAACAACTTTACAACTGATTCCGCACTTTGCGTGAAAAGCTGCTATCTGGCAACCCTAAGGGAGGAGGGTTGGAGTGGTGGGAGGAGAAGGAGGATGGACTTGTGTAAAACACCATGCATGCTGCAGCCTTTATCCACAAACATTCCCCACGTCAGAGAGTGTACTGGCTTTGACAGCTTCCACCGCTTTATTACATTCATTTCGACTGGAATGCGACTGGCCTTCGTCATCTGCACGCGTCCCTGTTTACACTATAAAATATGCATCACGTCTGTTTCATTCATTTAATGCTTATTATTAATGCATGTTTACCCATCGTGCCCTGCTCTGGATGCACGCGAAACGTTGGGCTGTTGTTTACCTGTAAATAATAGATATTTCTAACAGTAACCTTTACACACTGTGTATTTACCGTGCCTCGTCTCTTATGTTATTACTTCTGTGTGTCTTCTGTTTTTGTTTTTTGAGGAGATATAATAAAAAGAATAATAATTAAAAAAAAAGAAAATATAATAAAAGAATAGGGTGGAGCAGCAGCTAGGTGTTGCAGTCACACAGTCTGCGTGGGTTTCCTCCGGGTGACTGTCTGTGAGGAGTGTGGTGTGTTCTCTCTGTGTCTGCGTGGGTTTCCTCCAGGTGACTGTCTGTGAGGAGTGTGGTGTGTTCTCTCTGTGTCTGTGTTGGTTTCCTTCGGGTGACTGTCTGTGAGGAGTGTGGTATGTTCTCTCTGTGTTTGCATGGGTTTCCTCCGGGTGACTGTTTGTGAGGAGTGTGGTGTGTTCTCTCTGTGTCTGTGTGGGTTTCCTTCGGGTGACTGTCTGTGAGGAGTGTGGTGTGTTCTCTCTGTGTCTGCGTGGGTTTCCTCCAGGTGACTGTCTGTGAGGAGTGTGGTGTGTTCTCTCTGTGTCTGTGTTGGTTTCCTTCGGGTGACTGTCTGTGAGGAGTGTGGTATGTTCTCTCTGTGTTTGCATGGGTTTCCTCCGGGTGACTGTTTGTGAGGAGTGTGGTGTGTTCTCTCTGTGTCTGTGTGGGTTTCCTTCGGGTGACTGTCTGTGAGGAGTGTGGTGTGTTCTCTCTGTGTTTGCATGGGTTTCCTTCGGGTGACTGTCTGTGAGGAGTGTGGTGTGTTCTCCCTGTGTCTGAGTGGGTTTCCTCCGGGTGACTGTTTGTGAGAAGTGTGGTGTGTTCTCTCTGTGTCTGCGTGGGTTTCCTCTGGGTGACTGTCTGTGAGGAGTGTGGTGTGTTCTCCCTGTGTCCGAGTCGGTTTCCTTCGGGTGACTGTCTGTGAGGAGTGTGGTGTGTTCTCCCTGTGTCTGCGTGGGTTTCCTCCGGGTGACTGTCTGTGAGGAGTGTGGTGTGTTCTCCCTGTGTCCGCGTGGGTTTCCTCCGAGTGACTGTCTGTGAGGAGTTTGGTGTGTTCTCCCTGTGTCCGCGTGGGTTTCCTCTGGGTGGTTCGGTTTCCTCCCACGCTCCAAAAACAGGTAGGTGTTGGTAGGTGGACTGGTGACTCAAAAGTGTTTGTACGTGCGAGTGTGTGTGTTTTTCTGTGAAGGACTGGCGCCCCCTCCAGGGTGTATTTACATTCTAAACCCTAAACCTGTACTTGTCACTTTTTCTTCACAGGGTACACTTCTGTTGCTGGTGGTCTTTTTTGGCTTTAAATGGCTTTAGAGGTGAAGCTATAAGGAGGTTTCTTTCCTGTGCATTTGAACAGACGAATGGTGACACATCATCACCTTTTTTGACTGTAACTGATACACAGAGTCAAGTTCTTGTTTCTCTTTAATCAATAAATAATACGTGTTTCCTGCAGTGACAGAACAGGTGTTTAATGTTTAACACATATTTCCCTTTTAACATAACCTTGAAATGACAGCAATAATGGCATGATGCTAATAGCAATGTGCCTTAATATTAACCACTGATGACATTCTACACGCTGCAGTGACACTGATGTGTTATGGATCAGACACAGCAGTGACTGCTGGAGTTTTTAAACCCCTCAGTGTCTGGACTGAGAACAGTCCACCGACCAAAAACATCCAGCCGACAGCGTCCTGTGTCACTGATGAAGGACTAGAGGACGAGCGACACACACTGTGCAGCGACAGATGAGCTACTGTCTCTGACTCTACATCTACAAGGTGGACCAACGAGGGAGGAGCGTCTCACAGAGTGGACAGAGAGTGTAGACACAAGGTCGGTGTTCCTAATCCACAGATCGCTCAGTGTATATTCTATATATTTCTTACTATTTCATCTCATATGGAAGCTCCTATATTCAAATCAATCACTTTTAATTATTAATTGATTATGTATTAATGAATTAATAAAGATAATTAGCTTTGGTTGCGAGATTTCACACTAGATCAAGGCCTCATTTTATCCCCAAAAAAAGCTGATAATGTGCGATTATTTGTCATTGTACAGCACACAATGAAATGTGTCTTCCACATGTAACCCATTTGTGGCAGTGAACACACACACACTAGTGCACTAGGGGCTGTGAACACACACCCAGAGCGGCAGGAAGCCATCCCCGGCGCCCAGGGAGCAGTTGTGGGTTCAGTGCCTTGCCCAAGGGGCCCCTCAGTCGTGGATTGAGGGAGTAAGACAGTGCTGTCCCTTCACTCCCTCCTCCCCCAACTTTCCTGCCGGTCGTGGGAATCGAACCAACAACCTTTTAGGACCCAGCTTCTGTTTCCAAAGGTTTTTAAGAGCGCAATGATGTGGATGTGGACGCTCCTTAATCCTGAGAAATAAGTTGAAACATGATCCACCTTCCAACATGTGTTTTTTTTTGTTTTGTTTTTATTTGGGGGGGGGGACTGTGGGAAGAAGCCGGAGCACCTGGAGGAAACCCACACAAACACAGGGGGAACACACCAAACTCCTCACTGTTAGCGATTGGAGCTATGTTTCTGATTGGAGCTATGTATTGTAACGTACGTGAGTGTGAGTCAGGAGACGAGAGAGAGAGAGAGAGAGAGAGAGAGAGAGAGAGAGAGAGACGTGGAGGGCAGATTTGTTTTTCTCATCTTCAGTCAGTGTACATTTTGTACACATTATGACATCACTGCTCTCTGACTCTCGCTCTCTCTCTCAGTGTGTGTGTGTGTGTGTGTCACACTGCCTCTTACCATTAACATTTCCACTGATGCACTGTCGGATGCTTTCATCCAGAACCACTCATACACAAGTAACACGGCACCATGATGCAACAACCCACATCTGCACACATCCGTAAAGAGCTGTAATCCCCAGGGCTTCCGTCTGAGTGTAATTCCAGTGTTTAATGGGCTTTTCCACCAGTTCCCGAGGCCCACACTGTGTCTAAGGTTGTGTTGATTGTTGCTACCACGTGCTATCATAGTGGCTGAGTGCAATCAAATCCTCACAGCAGTGTTCTCTCTACTGTAAAGCTATTTTGGATGAGCATCATTATGCCATTAGAAGGGCTAATGGGTGAAACAGGATTCACCATGAGTGTGCATCGATCAATAACGTTAAAATGACTTCCTCATTCTCTCACTGACCATAGGTCTACAATTACAGACTGTAGACTGTGTGCAGATTTGCAGAGCGTCTCTTTCAGATGGAATACAAAATGGCGCCACTCGGTGGCACCAGAGAGCTGCTGTTTTTCATCGTGATCTGAAGGTGTGTCACATTCATTCTTTAATTTATTTATTCTTCTTTTGTAACCACTCCATTAGGATTAGGGCTGTGGTGGGACTGGAGCCCCCTAACTCACTGCCTGCAAGAAAACACACATTGGACAAGGTGCCAGTCTATTACAGGACATCACACACACTCACTCAGTCACTCACACACTCACTCAGTCACTCACACACACACACACACACTCACTCAGTCACTCACACACTCACTCAGTCACTCACACACTCACTCAGTCACTCACACACACACACACACATACACTTACCCAGCCACACCCACCTACACCTGTGGACAGTTTCACACACTCACCCAGTCACACACACACACACACAGACACACACATTCACCCAGCCACAAACACCTACACCTGTGGAATGTTTTACACACTCACCCAGTCTCACACACACACACACACACACACACACACACAATCGCCCAGCCACACACACCTACACCTGTGGACAGTTTTACACACTCACCCAGTCACACACACACACACACACACACACACACACACAATCACCCAGCCACACACACCTACCCCTGTGGAATGTTTCACACACTCACCCAGTCACACGCACACACACACACACACTCACTCACTCACACACTCACCCAGTCACTCTCACACTCACTCACTCACCCAGTCACTCACACACTCACCCAGTCACTCACTCAGTCACTCACACACACACCCAGTCACTCACACACTCACCCAGTCACTCACACACTCACCCAGTCACTCACACACACACACACACACACTCACTCACTCACACACTCACCCAGTCACTCTCACACTCACTCACTCACTCACTCACTCACTCACCCAGTCACTCACACACTCACCCAGTCACTCACTCAGTCACTCACACACACACCCAGTCACTCACACACTCACCCAGTCACTCACACACTCACACAGTCACTCACACACTCATCCAGTCACTCACACACACACACACCCAGTCACTCACACACTCAATCACTCACACACTCACCCAGTCACTCACACACACACCCAATCACTCACACACTCATCCAGTCACTCACACACTCACTCACTCATACACTCACCCAGTCACTCAAACACAGTCACTCACACACTCACCCAGTCACTCACACATACACCCAGTCACTCACACACACACCCAGTCACTCACACACTTACCCAGTCACTCACACACACACCCAGTCATTCACACACACACCCAGTCACTCACACACTCACCCAGTCACTCTCACACTTACTCACTCACACACACTCACCCAGTCATTCACACACTCACTCACTCACACACACACAGTCACTCACACACTCACCCAGTCACTCACACACACACCCAGTCACTCACACACTCACACTCAACCAGTCACTGACACACACACACACAGTCATTCACACTCACCCAGTCACTCTCACACTTACTCACTCACACACACTCACCCAGTCATTCACACACTCACTCACTCACACACTCACCCAGTCACTCTCACACTTACTCACTCACACACACTCACCCAGTCACTCACACACTCACCCAGTCACTCACACACATACCCAGTCACCCACACACACACACAGTCACTCACACACACACCCAATCACTCACACACTCACACACTCACCCAGTCACTCAAACACCCAGTCACTCACACACTCACCCAGTCACTCAAACACACACCCAGTCACTCACACACACACCCAGTCACTCACACACACACAGTCACTCACACTCACCCAGTCACTCACTCAGTCACTGACACACACACACACACACACCCAGTCACTCACACTCACCCAGTCACTCACACACGCACTCAGTCACTCACACACCCAGTCACTCACACACTCACTCACCCAGTCACTCACACACACACCTGTGTAATGTTTCACAGATAATTAATATGCTGGAAACTGGAGCACCCAAAAAGAACCCACACAGGCACAGTGAGAACCACCTCACAGAGGAGAACCCTGTGGCTGTGAGACAGAGACACCACCCCCAGTGCCACAGAAACCATGAGCTGTCAGAAGAACACAAGCCAACACCCTCGGAGTCTTTCATGTGCCTTTATTGTTTCATATTGTTTTAATTCATACATCTGTTTTACTTCATTTGTTTAAGGAGGGCATTAGGTACTGTTCACATACTAGTTGTTTAAAGGAGACCCGCGGGTCAGACTACTCATCAGTCGTGTTATGTTCAATGATTCAGCGTGTCCCTCTAAACCGAAGAACGTGGCACGAAAACCAGATAAAAAAAAACAATTTCACATTTTAAATTAAATAAATAGATATCATTGAGTTAAGAAATGAAAGTGAGTGATAAACAAAATCCAGATGCAGCTTTTATGAGAAAACACAATTTAAATAAATCAACGCACAGAAGAAGTTTAGTTTCCAGTCGTTTGAGTCAGAGCTATTCTCCAGGCACATCACCTCTCTTTCACCTAAACACAGAGTTAAGACCTTCACAACGTGCAGCAGAGAGGCTGGTCTTTCCACAGGAGCTGTGTGTGATGTGTGTGTATCTTGTTTTACTGCATTTGTGGGGACTAAGGTCTGTACACACACTCATTGTATGGACTTCTCTTGTGTAGATCTCCAGCTGATTCCCACAGCGTGAAAAAAATACACTTGGGGTTAGGGTTAGTGTTAGACTAGTGGTACTTATGGATAAGGTTAGGGTAATTCTCCACAAAAACAAACGTGTGTGTGTGTGTGTGTGTGGGTGAGTGATTGAAAAGGCTCATTGACACTGGTGCTTGCATTTTTTATAAGAATCCAGTTTTAAGGCAAAGGGGAGGTTAAAGGGGAACCTTTTCACCAAGAATAAAAGAGTCCCATATTTCCAAGCAATTGAGCCTCTGTGCTACACTCTCTACACTGACACACTCACTAGGTAAAAGAACACAAACACCCAGAATGCATAGTGAACTCATAAAAGAGCCAGAAACGTCATAAAAGAGGAGGAGACAGTTCACAATGAATGAATGAATGAATACAAAGGTAGATGTAGCGAATATAACCAGCTGACTTCAAGAAACCCTTCAAGAAGGAGCCCTGCTGATCGCAGTAAGGTAATTCCCCTTTAAGGCCAGACTTAAACACAGACCATGATCGTTTAAACATCGTTTGGCTTTCTGTGAACTTTCCGAGTGTGATATTATGCATTCGTCCTACTTCAAACCTACAAGAACTCACTAGGACCGCCAAACAAAGGCTAGTTGCAGATGGTCAGGGCCTCTGTCCGTCTGGTGATGTAAACTCAAGCTGTTCACAGGGATGGAGAAGGGTGGTATGAAATAATGTCAGGCTGAGGAAGAAACAATGAGCTGTAGTCCCTTAAGGTTGGACTGGAACGCTGTGGCAGTGTTGTCCGAGGCCCACTAAGCCCTCTCTGAATTTTAGGGACTCGCCTGGGAGTGACATAGTAGAGAATGTGATCGACCACCCTGCCCTACGTGCCAAAGCAGCACCTCCACAGCGGCTCTTCATATTGCACGGGTACCATCTGTAGCTCATCTTTTATTTAAGGGTTTAACGTTTCCAGAATCGCACTGAAAAATAGACATGAATTTACTCAATTTCACTTTACTGTAGGTTCCATTCACGCTAACTGTACCCCCACATCTATAAAGGGTATTCCAACAAGTGTCGGTTGTCATAGAGACGGCTGGAATAAGGCTTTAGAGATGTGAATGTAAGCCTATGTCAGGTATCATTACCAAACACCTACAATAAAGTGTACAATATACAATATAGCAACACAGTCACTTGACTTCTACTTAAGTTACGAATTGGCACTGCTGGGCTCTACTCGACTCTCGCTGTTTGGAACCTGATACCTGGCTCGTTATCGACTAATGGCTCCCCACTGAAACGGAGCTAGTGATGATGCAAAGCACCGTCTCAAACAGGCGCCATTTTGAAATCTCACTGTGTATTCACATGTTGTTGATGTTGTTGTTGTTTTTTCCATCAGCCACCGATCCAAGGAGCGTTTGGACCTCTTCAAAAGACAATAACGTAATTTCAAGAGCTGCTGTTTTGAGTCGGATAAAAACTAACGTCGTCTCTGCTGACGATTGGAATTTTTACAGATGGTAAGTTGGTGCTGGATGTCTGCACTTTGTCGTATAGAGTGATGACAATTCCCGCTGGCCAATGAGTGCTCTGCAAGGTTTACACCTTACACTTTGGTCCCTAGTTGGCTTGCTTGGAACTGACAGCGAGCAGGGACTAAAAATAGTACCAGCAGAGTAGAGTAGAGTCAACGATAGCCATGCACTAGCAAAGTGGCATTTGCCAACAGTAGCATCGATGTAATGAGTATATTCAGTGCCTCCATTTCTTCAATGTGCGATTGCATTTGGAAACCTGGCTTTCCAGCCAACAGCAAGGGCACAGCCAACATATCTCTAACTATCAGGGGTGTCCGAGGAGTTTGTGGTGAGGAACGGGAAACTTAATACAAACCCAATGGAAATGGAAACCCTCACAGTTCACAGTTTAAGTTCAGTTTAAGGTCTGAAGATGAGGATGTGGGGTTTAGGCTGAGGGTTAGGGTCAAATCAACCTCATCACAAAACAGAAAACATCCAGGCAGTCCTCCATCCTCACATTTCCATCTCCTCTACTTCTCTACTTCCCTTTCTTCCCACCTCACATTCAGAAAAACATTACTATGAAGTCCTTACCCAACTGCTAATGTCTGCTAACCTTAAAGGGGCACTCCGGCCAAAATAGAGATGTATGTCTTGCTACCTCTGTTGTAAATATTCCTTCTTGTCTCCTGCGGTGTTGCTATATTGAGCTCAGAGTGAGAACTTCTGATTTGAAACACCTTCTGATGATGCGTCTTAAGGTGGATCTTTAGAAAATGCACTAGCTTACCGCTAGGAAGCTAAATCCCACAATTATTATTATTCATTAATCTTTGCATTAATGCATTAGAAGGTTTGCAGTGGTTGGATATATTTACGTAAAGCCAAAGTGCGATAACTTTGATGTTATAAGAATTAGTGAATGAATTCCAGCTGGATCAGACTGCGCTAACATTACAGATAAAATAAAATGCTAATTTTAGGCCGGATTGCCCCGTCAATATTAACAAACACCCACCACAACAGTAAGGCCCTCCACATATCAGACTCCAGCTGATACGACATCACTGAACTCAGCCCATTCAACGTACTTCTCAACACGAGCAAGTGATGCTTCCAGCGCTTTAGTACAGCACAGCAGTCGGCTTAGTGCATGGAGGAAATGTGTCAAATCAGAAATAATGCATGACTTTCTAGAAGCGAAGCCCAGCACGCTTCCAGGAAAAGGCCGTGTGTTCATATGAAATAGCTTATGAAGACAGCCTACAGTTGATCTTTCATTGTACTGGTTCTTAAAGGGTTAAAGGGGCAGTCTGTCTAAAGTACACAATGAAACCCTGTACGAAGTGTACTCCGTCCATTGGTAATACGCCTACCCGCCTCCTAAAATGGTTTCTAGAACGAGGTTTTCCAGTTTAAAAAGGCTACACTCCCTTCTGATGATGTCATTGGGGGACGGCCAATTTGCCTAATGCATGCTGGGTACTGTAGTGAGAACAATGATAAACACAAACACATCTAAAGGATGCGATGACAGATACCTAACGTGGCAAATAGCTTATTAAACGTTAGTCTTAGGCCTGAATGCTCCTCTTTTGTAAGATACAACCCTTTAAAGAATAGTGTGTTAGATTTATTAAATATAGACCAGTGTTAAAGTCTTAAATAAAGCTTTTGTAGTGGAATACTAAGCATTGTTAAGGCTTCAATTGCCATTTTCATGTGTCTGTGGGGAATTGGCTGCATCTCAGCATTTCACTCTGAAGACCTGGAGCTGTCCAGTTTAATATAAAGACAGATCAGTTCAAGGACTGAAAATATGTCCAGCACATTTCTCTCAAACTACACTCAAACTACAAGGAACTACAAACAGAAAAGAAACGGAGCTGGCAGAAATGTACAGCATGAAGCGCGCGGTGCAGACAGGCTGAAGATGAAAGAGGGAAAGTTTAAGAGAGAAGGCTATGTGTGTTTGTGTGTGTGTGTGTGTGTGTGTGTGTGTGTGTGTGTGTGTGTGTGTGGGGTGATGGTGAAGGTAGAACTGGGTGGGCTACGGGGCTCCCAGGGTTGAACACAGTGCTGTAGTTGAAAATCTAAGCTTCCATTCTCCTCCGAATTTCCCCTCATCCCTCAGTGGCTTGTATCCCAAATAGCTCCTACCAGGAGCCATCTGGGATTCAACCATGTTTCCTGGAGACGACCCTTAGACCCACCCCTTCACCCAGCCTCGTCCGAACTTTCACCACCTCCACCCAACACCACCCACCCGTCCACAAACACACACATACACACGCCGCTGCCCCGCACCCTCATTGCTCGTCCTCCCCGAACACGTCGTTCTGTTTGCGCTTCATGTTCTCAAAGTCAAAGTCACTTCCAGTCATGCGCTTGTAGATGTCCTTAATGTCGTTGCAGGTCGTCTCAAAGTGGGTGGTGGCGTCGTATGCTCTGGAGCAGAAAATCTGCGGAGGAAACCATACAGAGACCTTTGGGTTATCAGGAGAGTAGTGCTCGTTCGGAACTGTCCGCCATGTTGTTAAATTTGCAACCAGAGTCTGTGCAGTAGAGACCAGATGCAGAGACTGACCCGCCTCCTTGTGTGGGTAGATCTGCCCCATCTCACTGAGCTCAGAGGGTCTCAGAGTGCCATGTGGAAGCAAAAATGGATTTTTACAGCCTGAAAATAGCCTTATTTTCTCATTATCTTCTTATTGGAACTCTCCTTTCCACCTTAAAAGGTGCAGCAGTCACAAGTGTTTACCAGCTTTTCGTTCCAACATAACAAGGGTAGCAATGACGTTATGGTGCCTACTTAATTTTCCAATCCACCTTAAATGGAGCTGAAATTACAGTAGCCAAGGCAGAGGCATTCTCCATTCCACCTTAAATAATGCAGCATTTAAGACTAATTGTATAATTCTATCTAGGTCACATTATAAACTCTGCACCATTTAAGGTGGAATGAAAATATTTGCACCATTTTAGGTGGAATGGAGAATTCTGCCACACCTAGTCATTTTGGCTCCATTTAAGGTGGAATGTAAAGTTCTGTAGGCACCAGAATGTAACCGATGCATTATTTAAAGTGGATAGAACATTCTGCTGATGCCAGAATGTCACTGGTGCCCAGTTTAAGGTGGAAGGAGATGTTAGTAAATGCCAGTTCCTCCTGCTCATCTTAAGGTGGAAAGTAGTGTTTCAGAATCACAGCAGGGACAAGCTACTTATTAATTACTTTAATACCCTTGACTTCAGAAGAAACGCTGGATGAGCAGCTGTTCACAAACCTCTGGCCATATATTGTATTTCCTGCAGGGGGCAGTACAGAACTCCTCCTCAATAATCAAAACCAATGGGCAGCACCTGTGTCTGCTCCAACTAAAGGAGAGCTCTCTCTCTGATCAGCGCTCAGTCTTGGATTCTCTTTACAGAGAGCTGATGTAAAGCTGAGCTGGTAGTTTGGTAACGACATTTCTAAGTCCAGACCTTTCTCTAGGCGCCTCACTCTTGTGGATTTCCTTGGAAGTCTATTTTTTCCAAGTTTATATTTTTCTTTGGCTCTGTAGAGCTAATCAGACTGTCTCCTGATGTTCCTGAATTAGTTCTTTCACTAAAGTGTAGGTCACAAAAACTGGACTTGGGATCCTCTAATTTACCTAATACCTGAAGGTTTTATATGGCATGTCATGTAATTGACTTTCCATAATATGGGGCTTAAAATAAGTCTTTTTTTTCCCCCCATACACTTTGTGTCATTTTAGGACATTAATGTTCAGTTCCACCTTAAAATGTGGCAGTTTACAATACTAATGTAGGATAGTATCGTAAACTGATGCCATTTAATGTAGAACTAAACATTCATTCGGCGCAGCAGGTAGCGTCGCAGTCACACAGCTCCAGAAACCTGGAGGTTGTGGGTTTGAGTCCCGCTCTGGGTGACTGTCTGTGAGGAGTGTGGTGTGTTCTCCCTGTGTCTGCGGGGGTTTCCTCCAGGTGACTGTCTGTGAGGAGTGTGGTGTGTTCTCCCTGTGTCTGCGGGGGTTTCCTCTGGGTGACTGTCTGTGAGGAGTGTGGTGTGTTCTCCCTGTGTCTGCGGGGGTTTCCTCCGGGTGACTGTCTGTGAGGAGTGTGTTGTGTTCTCCCTGTGTCTGTGTGGGTTTACTCCCACCGTCCAAAAACACAGCGAATTGTGTGTCCCTGTGAAGAACTGGCGCCCCCTCCAGGGTGTTTTCCTGGAATCACTGGACGCAATGTGGGAACACACCCTGGAGGGGGCGCCAGTCCTTCGTAGGGTGAGACAAACTCCCATATTCACTCACACCTATGGACACTTTTGAGTCGCTAATCCACCTACCAATGCGGCCACAGGGAGAACACACCAAACTCCTCATGGAGTGGGACTGGAACCACCAATCCCAGACCCTTGGAGCTGTGTGACGGTGACACTACCTGTTGCTCCTCCAAGCTGCGTGGAACTAAACATTTAAATATTAAAACTGTGAATAAGACACAAACATCCGCCTCCTTAAATGACATTTAATGTGTATGGGGAAAAATCTCAGCATCTCCTAGTGAATCATTTAAGGTGGAACTGTAAAGGCAAGCATTAAGCGTAGGTGGATGTTTTAGTGAAATGATGTACCCTTTTTTTTGTGTAAATAGGTTGATTACGCCACATCCTTCTCAGCGATGGAAGTCCAAAGTTCTTGACCCTGTTTGTGCGCATTTGTGTAGGTGTATTTATCCTCAACCTGGCAACCTGTGTGAGCTATGTATTTGGGGAGGGGCCTGAAAGTATTACAGACTGCTCTTTAATAATATATAAAATGTACATATTTCAGGGCATAATACAATAATCTCTAAAGGTTTTGTTCCAAGATCCAAAACAGAGCTTGGAAGGAGGCTCCAGTTTGTTCATTTACTTTTATGGCACTTGTTGATGGCACTGCTTCCTAAACATGATATGAGGTAATGATTAATAAAGAGTGTGACACTGACCTGACTCTCTGCTCCATCATCTGACGCCTCGTACAGATCGCTGATGGCCACAAACCTGCAGAACCAATCACACAGAGCGCAGCGTGTAAAAGAAACGGCACAAATCCCCTGCGGCAAAGTCATTTGACTCTCTCTGTGACCGGTCTGCTTTATTACTGTCCACAGAAGCCACAGGCTTTTCACACAGTTTCCTTTCCCAAGAATAGAGAATAACTTAACACTAAATGGGCTGATCTGGGATCAGTCTTGCCATTTTTTATATACCATATGCGGGAATAAAAAGCCACATCGACTTCCATCTTTAAATTTAACTGAATAATTAAGGCTTCAAGGCCCTACATTAAATATTTCAACATAATTATTCTAATAAGTCATTTTGTGAAGAGCTGTATTTGCCAAACGTCATGTCAATGTCTCCGGGGGCCTGTAGAACACACGTTCCCAAGCACCCTTCAGGTTCACTTTGCCCTATAGCTTTTGTGACATCACAAGTGCTGCTTTTGTTTTCCCAACAATTTTTGTAGATGATTGACTGTGGATTTTTTTTTCCCACTGGGATAGCTAATGTTCTGGCCAAGATATCAATATATTGTTACCAGTTACATGCCATTTAAATGTAACCCAACTGGACTGTGGGTCCTCAGTCCCTTGCCACACTTTGAGATGTCCGTTTTAACTCCTTACTCTTACACTTAAAGTTAAAAGCACTTGTACCTCCATCTTCACTGTAATAGTGTCTTATACGAAGGCTTTATTGATCCTGGGGGAATATGCGGAACTAAATATCACTGACCACGTTAGCAGCTATGGAAATGATGTAGTAGTAACAGTAATTAAAATATTAAATGTTGAAAAACTGACTTCTGGTCAATGGGCTCCAGCAGCTCCAGAGCTGGCTGGATCTCGGCCTCAGGGTCGCTGGTCTCCACTGTGGTGCTCGCTATGGCAATGTACTTGCCCTGAGCCGCCACGTTATGAGCATATGATATCATACATACATATATATCTGGAACAGAGGAAAAACATGAGTTGATTTAATGTGAAGAATCTAGATGTGAATGAGCTAGATCACAGATCAGTGTAGTGCTGCAGAAAATATTACACTCAGACTAAACAACAATAAATCGGGGAGCAACATTCATTCATTATCTGTAACCCTTATCCAGTTCAGGGTCACGGTGGGTCCAGAGCCTACCTGGAATCATTGGGCGCAAGGCAGGAATACACCCTGGAGGGGGCACCAGTCCTTCACAGGGCAACGCACACTCACACATTCACTCACACACTCACACCTACGGACACTTTTGAATCGCCAATCCACCTACCAACGTGTGTTTTTGGACTGTGGGAGGAAACCGGAGCACCCGGAGGAAACCCACGCAGACACAGGGAAAACACACCACACTCCTCACAGACAGTCACCTGGAGGAAATCCATGCAGACACAGGGAGAACACACCACACTCCTCACAGACAGTCACCCGGAGGAAACCCACGCAGACTCAGGGAGAACACACCACACTTCTCACAGACAGTCACTCGGAGGAAACCCACGCAGACACAGGGAGCACACACCACACTCCTCACAGACAGTCACCCGGAGGAAACCCAGGCAGACTCAGGGAGAACACACCACACTCCTCACAGACAGTCACCCGGAGGAAATCCACGCAGACTCAGGGAGAACACACCACACTTCTCACAGACAGTCACTTGGAGGAAACCCACGCAGACTCAGGGAGAACACACCACACTCCTCACAGACAGTCACCCGGAGGAAACCCACGCAGACTCAGGGAGAACACACCACACTTCTCACAGACAGTCACTCGGAGGAAACCCACGCAGACACAGGGAGCACACACCACACTCCTCGCAGACAGTCACCCGGAGGAAACCCACGCAGACACAGGGAGAACACACCACACTCCTCACAGACAGTCACCCGGAGGAAACCCACGCAGACTCAGGGAGAACACACCACACTTCTCACAGACAGTCACCCGGAGGAAACCCACGCAGACACAGGGAGAACACACCACACTCCTCACAGACAGTCACCCGGAGGAAACCCACGCAGACACAGAGAGAACACACCACACTCCTCACAGCCAGTCACTCGGAGGAAACCCACGCAGACACAGGGAGAACACACCACACTCCTCACAGACAGTCACCCGGAGGAAACCCACGCAGACACAGGGAGAACACACCACACTCCTCACAGACAGTCACTCGGAGGAAACCCACGCAGACACAGGGAGAACACACCACACTCCTCACAGACAGTCACCCGGAGGAAACCCACGCAGACACAGGGAGAACACACCACACTCCTCACAGACAGTCACCTGGAGGAAACCCACGCAGACACGGGGAGAACACACCACACTCCTCACAGACAGTCACCCGGAGGAAACCCACGCAGACATGGGGAGAACACACCACACTCCTCACAGACAGTCACCCGGAGGAAACCCACGCAGACACAGGGAGAACACACCACACTCCTCACAGACAGTCACCCGGAGGAAACCCACGCAGACACAGGGAGAACACACCACACTCCTCACAGACAGTCACCTGGAGGAAACCCACGCAGACACGGGGAGAACACACCACACTCCTTACAGACAGTCACCCGGAGGAAACCCACGCAGACATGGGGAGAACACACCACACTCCTCACAGACAGTCACCCGGAGCGGGAATCTAACCCACAACCTCCAGGTCCCTGGAGCTGTGTGACTGTGACACTACCTGCTGCACCACCGTGCCGCCCCGGGGAGCAACATGACATCATTAATGCACTGAAAATGAATTTAGAGTTACATTATTTGAACATTTCTGTATGTGCTAATGAGCCTGACTGCGTGTGGGCACTGACCAGAATTACGGTTGACTTGGTTCTGGGGGATGATGATCTGGCAGGAGTTGGCATCGTTGGTGTTTTTGATTGGATGGCTGAGGATGCAGATGACGCGGATCACCTGACCAGCTTTGCGCACGCGGTCCTGGATGTAACTGGGGTCGCAGATGAGCTGTTTGCAGCGAGCCACCTGCGGTGCCATAGAAGGAGTGGGTGGGGACAAAAAACATTTAAAAAACAAACAATCATCCACAGAGTTCATTACAAATTTTCATTGCAAAATTTCCAAGACAGGTCCACATCTACACAAAGGCTGTCCCTGATTGGTCCATTTGAGATGCTTATGACCCTCAATAGCCACTTTAAAATCCTGCCCTGGAACCTAGGTCCAAAGAAGACCTCTGCTGTAGGGGACCGTGAAAACATAATGTGCTCAGAGTGTCATGGCCTGCATTACCTCTCCTTCAGACTTCACGCCCACCACACGTCCGTTCTCCATAACAATCTCATCCACTGGCTTGTTCAGCATGTACGTTCCTCCATAGATCGCACTCAATCTGTATAAAAGACCATGAAGGCTGCAGTTAGACTCTCGGTCAGAGCTTGTTGTCTGTGAGTGACCGTAGATAAGGGGTTAATTACCTGGCGAATCCCTGAGGCAGTTCTCCAAGCCCATACAGAGGGTACAGATATGGGCTTTTCCCGTAGCGAGCCAGAGACTCACTGTACAGCTTTATACGGTTGATGCTCTCAAGACAAGGTTGGTCCAGGTAACTGGAAGAAATGGATATAATCAGCCAAAGTGGGACCGGTGTCTGACGTCTGCTACTTTAGTTTAGTGCAGGGCTAATGACAGCTACATAAGCCTGGCTTGTACTCGGAGATTTCCAATCTATAGAAAGCTTGGGCGGCTACTCGTAGCGCTATTATTAGGGCCAGCAGGGGGCGGTCTCTGTGGACTGTGCGGATCCCAATGCTGGGGTGCAGTGACAGGGACAGTGTACAGAATGAATGGCACCAGCTTTTGAATGAGACAACCTTTTTTTTTTACATTATAATACTAGATTTTTAAAATTGTGTAAAACTGTGTAATTTGTGATGAATAATGTACTTTTCTGAGTGTGGAGCACTGCAGTTCTACCTCTTCTAACCTTATGCTAGCTCAGTTTGTGTACGCTACACTTCCTCTCCTGTTATCTGTGATGATTTTTGATGATGACTCCATGTTATGGTAATTTCTAGAACTCCCACCCTAGGCTGCACTCACTCATCTGTCCTGTAGAGGGCCAGGGCGTGGCCTGTGAAGTCGATGACATCCTGCCCAAGGTCAAACTTCTTATACACATCTCTCATGGTGGTGGTCTTGGGGTCCACGCCCTCGAAGGTTTTGGGGTCGTTCTCGTCAAAGTTGGCCACGAAAACCAGGAACTTCCGGAACCTTCTTTTCTCAAACATGCCCATCAGGTCTGCACAATGACGGGGACAGAACATCATATATAAGATTATAATGGTCAGTAGGTCAACTGTGGAGGAAGAGTCAACGCAATAATGTCTAGAGCTACTAGGTTTGTTCCCTCAGGGATTGTACATTTCGAAACTACAGCATACGTTTGTTCTGTAAGGATTTTAAACGTAATTGTAAATCTGACTCACTGGAAGCTAGAGCCTCGGATTCTGTGGAGGGAACCTTATAAATCTTCCCTCCTTTATACACAAAACTGCCCTCCACCACCTTAAAGTCCAGGTAGCGGGTCACTTCTGTGTACAGCAGCATCTTCACCAGCTGACCTGCAGAAACGGAGGTATGAAAGAAAGAAACCTGTCATTTATGTTTTGCAATGTTTTGTATGTCTAATTGAATATCACTGACACTTGGTGACCTGGATTTATCAGGTTCTATACTATTCCTATTTTAAACATGTCTGTTCCCACAAAAAATGATGGCACGGTGGTGCAGCAGGTAGTCACACAGCTCCAGGGGCCTGGAGGTTGTGGATTCAAGTCCCACTGCGGGTGACTGTCTGTGAGGAGTGTGGTGTGTTCTCTCTGTGTCTGCGTGGGTTTCCTCCGGGTGACTGTCTGTGAGGAGTGTGGTGTGTTCTCCCTGTGTCTGCGTGGGTTTCTTCCGGGTGACTGTCTGTGAGGAGTGTGGTGTCTTCTTCCTGTGTCTGCGTGGGTTTCTTCCGGGTGACTGTCTGTGAGGAGTGTGGTGTGTTCTCTCTGTGTCTGCGTGGGTTTCCTCCGGGTGATTGTCGGTGAGGAGTGTGGTGTGTTCTCCCTGTATCTGCGTGGGTTTCCTTTGGGTGACTGTCTGTGAGGAGTGTGGTGTGTTCTCTCTGTGTCTGCGTGGGTTTCCTCCGGGTGACTGTCTGTGAGGAATGTGGTGTGTTCTCTCTGTGTCTGCGTGGGTTTCCTCCGGGTGACTGTCTGTGAGGAGTGTGGTGTGTTCTCCCTGTGTCTGCGTGGGTTTCCTCCGGGTGACTGTCTGTGAGGAGTGTGGTGTGTTCTCCCTGTGTCTGCGTGGGTTTCCTCCGGGTGACTGTCTGTGAGGAGTGTGGTGTGTTCTCTCTGTGTCTGCGTGGGTTTCCTCCGGGTGACTGTCTGTGAGGAGTGTGGTGTGTTCTCCCTGTGTCTGCGTGGGTTTCCTCCGGGTGACTGTCTGTGAGGAGTTGGTGTGTTCTCCCTGTGTCTGCGTGGGTTTCCTCCGGGTGACTGTCTGTGAGGAGTGTGGTGTGTTCTCTCTGTGTCTGCGTGGGTTTCCTCCGGGTGACTGTCTGTGAGGAGTTGGTGTGTTCTCCCTGTGTCTGCGTGGGCAACTCAAATAAAAGTGTCCATAGGGGTGTGAGTGAATGTATTAAATGAACACAGTTAGTGTGGATTTAACACTGGAGAATTTGCTGTGTGCCTGCTACTTACCATTGGCCATGAGGAACTTTGGGATGAGGTCAACGTTCCAGTCCCTTCCTCGGCCCATGGACTCTGGAGGACTGTCCGGCAGGTTGAAGCGCTTGTAGAGCTGCAGTGGAACAAGAAATTATTAACAAAAAGCAAGAGGTGACGGAGACACTCCTTCTGGCGTCCAGTCAGGGTCCATGCCCTGTATGACATCACTGCCATTTACCTGATTGTGCTTCACTGAGGTGACTCTTCCCAGTAAACAAGGAACATCCCTGGACGTTCAAAATAGGTCTAAAAGTAGTCTGTCCGTCAAGGACATGTTTTAAACGTCAATGAACGTCCAAAATCCATCTTAATAAGTTAGTTAAGTGGTGACCAATCGATAACGTCAGTGGACGTCCAAAATGCGTTTTATACAAGTAATTTATTTCAGGACCAATTAATAACGTCAATGGACGTCTAATAGTCGCCTTTTCAATGTCTGTGTTTGGACGTCTTTTCAACTTTCATTTTCAACCTTAAGAGAACGTTGATTAGACGGCAGTCATTACGTTATTTCAACGTTGAATCAACGGCTAAATGTTTACTGGGTTACACAGAGAGGGATCGCTGACATCCTACACTCAGTGTGAATGAAAGCATTAAACCTAGCAAAGATATTTTATCACAGTTGAAAGCTGTTGTTGCATAACGCAGCGTGGCTCTATTATAAACACTAAAAGATCACATGACAATCATTACTTTTAAATTGTCAATAATAAATAAATTGTACCAAATGTAGTTCAGTCATTCCCAAAGGTTTGGGGTGCGCCCCCTATAGGGGGTACACAGCTATTACGTGGGGAAGAGGGAGGGGCATAATTCTAATCCAAATGTGATTATTGCGCAACCTGAAAGGGAGGCACTGAAGAAAAGTTTAAGAACCACTGATGTATTTTATTAACATTGCATTATAGAGCTTTAATGTGCATTGCTCTGTTACAGTGATGGGAACAAGACGTCTAAAAAGATCAATACTTCTAACACCTCCCTGGCAGCAAATTGGCACAGGTTTCCAGGTGTAAATCTACCAGTCGGGGAGTCCCTGCGTGTGCACGTTCAGGCTGTGTAGAGTAAAGTATAACAGAATAGAGGACATCGTTAAGCTCAGTCCATGTTATTCATATCCCTATTAATGAGCGTTATCTATGAAATCTCAGCATTTTGTTTACCGCGACGCATCAGGGTATTTACAGAGAACAGGAGAAGACACGGCAGAAACCGTGACGAGCCAGTCCACTGCAGAACGACGATAACAGTACGTTACAGTTGCCAAGCAACAAACACATCTGTCAGATATTAGTCCATGTTTTAAATAACTTAGCAAATGTGTGCTGCCATGGTGGCTTCAAATATGGCTCAACCAATTAGACTTAGATATTTAAGGCTGATAAACATCATAGTGTTACTTAATATTTCTGTTTATGGAGTTCAGAATGTTCTGAATGTGTTCCTGTGAAGTTTCTGACGCTGTAATTAAATTAGAATGAATATATACTCAGTCTTACCCCACGCCCTGTGGAGTACTATTCATTTGTGTCTGAGTCTTTTCAGCCGTTGTGTATTTACTGTAAAAAAAAGTGGCAGTGTTTGTGTACAGACCTCCTCCAGTGGTGTGATGGAAGAGCTTTCCCCGCCATAATAAGGGTTCCTGTCCATGTGCAAAACCTTCTTCCCATTCACAGACATGATACCAGACAGGATACACTCCTAAAAACACACACACGGACGCACATGTTTCATAATTACTTCTTTAATTCAATGAACACCTTTTAAAACAACGAGACCTATTTAATGGTTAAATAAGCCACATTCAGCACTCCGATGTGGAACAGCACTGAAAAATCATCATATTCATATTCTGTGTGTGTGGGGGAGAGAAAGAGACAGACGTGGGGAAGTACAGGGCTCTGCTCTGCACAAGCGGAATGGCTCCCAGACCACAGATCATCTGCGAGCACCATGAGGAGAGGTGCACCCTGGGATACGGGCCATTCCCCCAGAACCCCACCCTTGGATCTGCATGTGTACAGCAGAGCTGGCCGCTTTCTCCACTGCTACCCTGCAATCTAGAGCTCACATCCTGTAATCTGGCCTGGGGCTCGCATTCCCGCTCGGACATCATGGCAATAATGGGCTACAATAATGTACTGTTTTCACGGTTTAGTCATCAATAATGCATTAGAAGTGGATATTTATTAGTGAGTGATGTGATGCACTGTGTTAAGGAGATCTGTAATGTGGAAGAGTGAGGGGAAACAGGGGCGTGTTTACATTCTTCTTAATACTTCACAGACTGTGTGTGTGTGTGTGTGTGCTGAAAAATAACCTAGCTATAAAATACCTATATAGACTAGCTATAATATACCTATAGAGACTAGCTATAAAATACCTATAAATTGTTTATTGCTAGGTTATAGATGGTTGTTTATAGTTATAAACGTCTTACCTATATAGACTAGCTATAAAATACCTATAGAGACTAGCTATAATATACCTATAGAGATTAGCTATAAAATACCTATAAATTGTTTATTGCTAGGTTATAGATGGTTGTTTATAGTTATAAACGTCTTACCTATATAGACTAGCTATAAAATACCTATAGAGACTAGCTATAATATACCTATAGAGATTAGCTATAAAATACCTATAAATTGTTTATTGCTAGGTTATAGATGGTTGTTTATAGTTATAAACGTCTTACCTATATAGACTAGCTATAAAATACCTATATAGACTAGCTATAAAACACCTATATAGACTAGCTATAATATACCTATAGAGACTAGCTATAATATATCTATAGAGATTAGTTATAAAATACCTATAAATTGTTTATTGCTAGGTTATAGATGGTTGTTTATAGTTATAAACGTCTTCTCCACACGTTCATCAGACACAATGTGTCACAGATGCCCTTTCTCTATCTCCATAGATGTTTATTAATGGCTTTAAACACCTGTAAACCATTCATTAACCCATAATTAAAAGTATCTTATTGAAATATTGAACCAGAATTCCAATGAAACACTGAAACACAACGCTGCTAACTCATCAAGTGTATCATATAAAATGTGGAACTAACACTATATCTTCAATGTTCTATAGTTATTTTTAACTCAATAAGGAACTGTTTGGGCTGCTAATAAAAGCAGTAGTACATATTTAATGCTGTGTTAACAGATTAGAGTGAAGACTAAGGGGAGGATATGTGAATAAATAGCTGCTGTTCTGAATATACACAGTTTTGAGTTCCTGGCTATTATACAGACTATAATACTGAATTCAGTGCAGGGTATCAGGGTTACAGTCTTCTCCCATTATTCAGCACAGGCTTTTTGTCTCTGGAGTCTCTTCAGCACGTTCAAATGAAAGCCATTGTGCAGTTATGGGCTTATATTGTACATAGAGTGGGCTTCCTTCGTTGAGCTCAATGCAGAGGAAAAGAAAGGGCGTGTTAAAGGGCCTCAGCAGCACCACGTAGCATCCATCCATCCTCCAAAAAGAGCAAGGCCTTGTGCAAAGCTACCGGCATCTGTAAATACTCGCTGAACTCGTTTGTAATGTATAGGAAAAGTGTTAGTTCTATTTGGCTTTTCAAAAATGGGGGAATACCCAATACAAGAATGCTGTGCTTAACCTCACCCCCAGAAATGAATGAACATTATGCACAGCTACGATATTGACAGTCAAAAGCCAGTAGAAATGAACAGGACACATGCAGAATGCATCAATCTGACCATATACTTGTGTATTTATGGGGGAAAGTGAGAGAAAGTGAGATGAACACACTGCATCTGCATTGGACTGAAGATTACATAATGCCTGCTGATGTCAACGTTATGGAAACAGAGGTTTTAGCGAGGGAAACGTGAAAATGACGCACATTTAACGTATTTGTATGCGATATCACGCGTTTTCTGGCCATCAGCTGCCTTTCCTTTTTTCTTACCGTGAGTCCAGTGCCCAGAACGATCACATCATATTCCTCATCCATTATTATTCGAAACCGTGTCCTCTCTCTCTTCCTGCGCGAGATGCTCTATGACACTTCCAGCTAATCCCAGCAAACCTCAGCTCCAAGCTTTTGATAGCGTCTAATGAACGTTTAATTATTTTTTTAAAGAATTATAACTCCTTGTATTTCGCTCAGACTCGTCGGCGTTGCTCCCAACACAGATCCTTCCGCGTCGACAAATAGGGCGCTGCCCTAATTCCCCCCTCCCATCCCTGCTGCTGAATCCCTATATGCAATCGTTCCACCTTAAATGGCGCCGTCATTCCTGCTACGGTCTCCCTATAGTCTATCGCTCCACCTTAAATGGTTGAAAATGAACCATTTGTCTCTATCGTTTCACCTTTAACAGTACAGCATCTCTGCCGTTATTATCGCTCCTTATTTAATCATTCCACCTTAAATGGTTCAGACATTACGGCTCTTCGTTTCACCGTAAACTCAGCCTCCATCGCCTTATTCAATCGTTCCACCTTAAATGATACAATGATTCCTGCTGTTGGCTTTTGATGTGTAATATCATTCCACCTTAAATAGTGGCAAAGCCTGTGCTTCCTAATCGCCAGTTTGAATAGAACTTATCGTTCCACCTTAAACAGTGTCAGAGCGTGGACTTTTGGATTCCTATCCGGGTTTATTCCAGTTTATCGTTCGATCCACCTTAAATAGTGGAACCATCCACATCATCCATACTTGTGACACGCTATTTTCCTATTGGCTGTTTTAAGGTGGACTGGATGATTCGAGAAAGAAAGGGAGCGAAATTTGATCCGCTGATATGTTTTGTTTGTCGTTAATACTTCATTAATTTATTATTTCATTTAGAAATCTGGGGGGGAAATGCACAATGAAAAGCTTGCTGTTTGAACTCGTAAATTTTTTTTTTCAGTTTCCTGTCCATGACATTAAAGCTTTCCCAGTAAACAAGGAACGTCCCTGGACGTTCAAAATAGGTCTAAAAGTAGTCTGTCCGTCAAGGACATATTTTAAACGTTAATGGACGTCCAAAATCCATCTTAATAAGTTAGTTAAGTGGTGACCAATCGATAACGTCAGTGGACGTTTTTAAACGCGTTTTATACAAGTAATTTATTTCGGGACCAATTAATAACGTCAATGGACGTCCAAAATACGTCTAATAGTCGTCTTTTCAATGTCTGTGTTTGGACGTCTTTTCAACGTTCATTTTCAACCTTAAGAGAACGTTGATTAGACGGCAGTCGTTACGTTATTTCAACGTTGAATCAACGGCTAATTGTTTACTGGGTTAAGTCGTCAACCCGTTGGTATTTAAGCATAAATAAAATATTAATACATTTAGAGAAATCGTCGAAGGAGGCGAGGACAACTTTAGCATTAAAATGAATTTTACTGAATAGGCAAAACCACACTATCCTTTGAAACATCACACACGCTGCAGCGGACATCTCAGTAATAGGTAAATAATAAATATGGCAGCTCCAGGCCTGGGGTCTCTCCGTGAGGAGTGTTCTCCCTGTGTCTGCCTGGGTCTCCTCTGGGTGTTCAGTTCCAGTTGCCAGGTGGATGTGTGTTTGTCCCTCTCTCACACACACACACATACCTGAGAGAGAGAGAGGTAAAGTATTTGTTTCAATAAAATGAGGATACGTCTGTGATTGTACCCGGAATCACTGGGCGCAAGGCGGGAACACACCCTGGAGCGTGCGCCAGCATTTTACTTAGTTCTGATTCTGCTCTAAGCGCGAGCAAAATTAAAGGGCACATATCCCACATTCTTGATTTAATATTTCTATCATTCATGTTTTAAAAATACAGAAAAAAACCCTTAATTACACATATTCTCTACAAATGTATTACCAGCCTCCTGCTATAGTCACGGGGTGAGTGTGTGAAATGTTCCAGTTATTGGAGTGTGTGAGTGACTGGGTGAGTGTGAAACTGTCCACAGGTTTGTGTGTGTGTGTGAATGATGAAAAATAATTTATATTTGACCTGAACTTGATCTGGAAAGCCAAACCTACTATAATACATCGAGGTGCTGTTCATGGCTGTGACCTACAGATGGTGCTGTTGTGCCGACTGATAGAGACCTGTAGGCGCATTAACTTGGTTCTGATCTGTTAGAGATTACCACAGTGAAGTTAAAGAGCAGCAGGAGCAGCTTTACACAGAAGAGCAGCAGACAGACTCTTTAAGGGAGTGTCAGATACAGGAGGAGGGACTTTCTATGCCTCTTGGGTGGATCTTTCCTCTGTGCGTAGGGGCAGTAAACAAGTTTTCCTCCCGCATCAAGCCATGGGAGACTCTGCTGTGCTGGACAGAAGGATCTCTCCTCTGAAGAACTTTGTGGCTGGTGGAGTTGGGGGAGCTTGTCTTTTGTTCGCTGGACACCCGCTTGATACTATCAAGGTGAAAGTGGCTTTTAAGATTAAGCTTCCAAGTTCATTACAGCTCTTAGAAACCATGTGATCCAGGTCTTTTGGTTGAAACCACAGGGTTTCTACTAAAAATGTTAAAATTGCAGTCAGCTTTTGTTGTTAAGTAAAAGATCATTTTGAATAGAACCTTCTTCTTCCGGCTCCAGTTGGATCCTGGATCAGACACAGCAGGTGCTGCTGGAGGTTTTAAACACTGTGTCCACACACTGTCCACTCTGTACATACCTACCTGGTTGGTCCACTTTAGATGTAAAGTCAGAGACTGAGACATGATAAATGCACCTGTTTGGTTTTTAGCTTGGTCGTGTGCTCTTGCTTCAGACTGTAATCCTCCTCTGGTGTGTCCCAACTGACCCTGAGATTAATTGCTAAACTGAAGGAATGTGCTTTCTACTGTCAACAGGAATCAAAACATTTAAAAATAATCCAAAACATACTGAAATTCTGAATTGAAATATCATTTATATCGGGGGGTGAGATGGTAGTGTTACTGATTCACTGCACCAGGATCTTGGGGTCCTGAGTTTGACCCTAATCTTGGGTTATTGTAAGTGAGGAGTGTGGTGTGTTCTCTCTGTGTCTGTGTGGGTTTCCTCCGGGTGACTGTCTGTGAGGAGTGTGGTGTGTTCTCTCTGTGTCTGTGTGGGTTTCCTCCGGGTGACTGTCTGTGAGGAGTGTGGTGTGTTCTCACCTGTGTCTGCGTGGGTTTCCTCCGGGTGACTGTCTGTGAGGAGTGTGGTGTGTTCTCCCTGTGTCTGCGTGAGTTTCCTCCGGGTGACTGTCTGTGAGGAGTGTGGTGTGTTCTCACCTGTGTCTGCGTGAGTTTCCTCCGGGTGACTGTCTGTGAGGAGTTTGGTGTGTTCTTCCTGTGTCTGCGTGGGTTTCCTCCTGGTGACTGTCTGTGAGGAGTGTGGTGTGTTCTCACCTGTGTCTGCGTGTGTTTCCTCCGGGTGACTGTCTGTGAGCAGTGTGGTGTGTTCTCCCTGTGTCTGCGTGGGTTTCCTCCGGGTGACTGTCTGTGAGGAGTGTGGTGTGTTCTCACCTGTGTCTGCGTGGGTTTCCTCCGGGTGACTGTCTGTGAGGAGTGTGGTGTGTTCTCCCTGTGTCTGCGTGAGTTTCCTCCGGGTGACTGTCTGTGAGGAGTGTGGTGTGTTCTCACCTGTGTCTGCGTGAGTTTCCTCCGGGTGACTGTCTGTGAGGAGTTTGGTGTGTTCTTCCTGTGTCTGCGTGGGTTTCCTCCTGGTGACTGTCTGTGAGGAGTGTGGTGTGTTCTCACCTGTGTCTGCGTGGGTTTCCTCCGGGTGACTGTCTGTGAGGAGTGTGGTGTGTTCTCCCTGTGTCCGCGTGGGTTTCCTCCGGGTGACTGTCTGTGAGGAGTGTGGTGTGTTCTCTCTGTGTCTGTGTGTTTCCTCCGGGTGACTGTCTGTGAGGAGTTTGTTGTGTTCTTCCTGTGTCTGCGTGGGTTTTCTCCGGCTGACTGTCTGTGAGCAGTGTGGTGTGTTCTCCCTGTGTCTGCGTGGGTTTCCTCCAGGTGACTGTCTGTGAGGAGTGTGGTGTGTTCTCACCTGTGTCTGCGTGGGTTTCCTCCGGGTGACTGTCTGTGAGGAGTGTGGTGTGTTCTCCCTGTGTCTGCGTGAGTTTCCTCCGGGTGACTGTCTGTGAGGAGTGTGGTGTGTTCTCACCTGTGTCTGCGTGAGTTTCCTCCGGGTGACTGTCTGTGAGGAGTTTGGTGTGTTCTTCCTGTGTCTGCGTGGGTTTCCTCCTGGTGACTGTCTGTGAGGAGTGTGGTGTGTTCTCACCTGTGTCTGCGTGAGTTTCCTCCGGGTGACTGTCTGTGAGGAGTGTGGTGTGTTCTCCCTGTGTCCGCGTGGGTTTCCTCCGGGTGACTGTCTGTGAGGAGTTTGGTGTGTTCTTCCTGTGTCTGCGTGGGTTTCCTCCGGGTGACTGTCTGTGAGGAGTGTGGTGTGTTCTCCCTGTGTCTGCGTGGGTTTCCTCCGGGTGACTGTCTGTGAGGAGTGTGGTGTGTTCTCCCTGTGTCTGCGTGGGTTTCCTCCGGGTGACTGTCTGTGAGGAGTGTGGTGTGTTCTCCCTTTGTCTGCGTGGGTTTCCTCCAGGTGACTGTCTGTGAGGAGTGTGGTGTGTTCTCCCTGTGTCTGCGTGGGTTTCCTCCAGGTGCCCTCTTCTTCCTCCCACGGTCCAGAAAGATAGGTAGGTAGGTGGCTGTGTGACATTTGTCCACACTTTTGAGCAGCTGGGTAGATGTATGACACCCTACTAAGGACTGGTGCTCAGATGATGGATGAATGGATGAAAACAATGCTTACACTTAATCTTTCTTTAGAAATTTGTATGAATTTCAGCAGCAAAAATACATGATTTACACAACAATGTTCCAATCTTTGAATTAAACACACTGCCCCTTTTTTTAAGACTGACATATTGTTGCTGTCCAAAGAAAAACATCTTTTTCCAAATTAGTAACTTCAAAGGAGAAGGAAAATACTTCCTTAACTTTCAGTGAAAATGAATGTAAAAATATTTTGAAGCATTTCTATTGGTTCGTTATTCATGGCATTTTCACGAGACGTGGAAGACAGCTGTTCAAACGACGACGTTAATAATAAAAAATCCACAAAAATTAGATAGATGTTTTTCTCTGGACAGTGACAATATGCAAATGAGCAATATTCTCATTGGCTGCCATAGATCAGTGTTAGCTGAGACATAAGTTCAGTGTGAATGGACAAAGCCACAGTGCTGTAGTCTCAACAGGTGTATGACATCACAAATACAGTGAACTCAACCTGGGTAGTTTTGTAGTTAATTGTCTGTAGAGAGAATATTGTAGAGAATTTAAATGACTGGCCTCTTATCTGTTCCTGCCTCGCTCCAAATTATTCCTGATCAGGAAGTAGCAGTTATGAATGAATGAATGAATGAATGAATGAATGGGCCATTTAAAAAAAAAAAAAAACATATTTCACTTTAAGATAAATGTGATTGTGCTTTAAGCTGAAGCTATTACCTCTATAAGCTTAGTTTGCGCAGCAGTAGTGCACTACTTTTAGCCTGTGTTTTCTGTTCATTAACCAATGAAAACACAGTGTCTTGGCTTTTTAAGAACATTGTAACCTTTTTGGGAAAACTATAGGTTTTTGGGTGGTACACACTCGAGAGATAATACCCATGTTGTCTCCTCCCTGGAAGCCCTCCCTTATCAGTCTGCCCATATTTACTCTGGGTTCGTAAACGCATGCCTTATCTGTGTCACGGTGATGGTCAGTTTGTAGCTGACCCCTTTACGTTGTTCAACAAAACTCTTTGGATTTTTGTACAAATGTAACAGTGCACGTGCCACTATCGTTTCCAAGAATGCTTCTGGACCCATGCTATTTTTCTATCTGTATTAATATCTATTTGTCAATATTAACGGCTTATAAGAAACTACACTGTGTACAGGTCAGGTGTCATCATTTGAAACACACGTATATTTACGTTATTTAGTAATTAGTCTTATCCACAGCGACGTACAATTCTAATCATGTTGGAGAGGCATGCAGTTGAAGCATTAGGAGTCTTGCCCAAGGACTCTTATTATTCTCTAATTGGTGTAGCATGCTTACCCAGACGGGGCACTGAACCCTGGTCTGCCGTGTTTCCCGCTGGTTACCGTCCACCTCTGATTCACAGACACATTGTGAGGATCATTGTCTTATGTCTGTGATTGAATCGCCCACAGGTTCGTCTCCAGACTCAGCCCAAAGCCTCCAGCAGCCGGTATGTGTTCTACACAGGGACGTACGACTGCTTCCGCAAGACCGTGTCCAGAGAGGTCAGCGCTCACCGCTCTGTCTATGATTCGACTGATTAGGATCATTGAGATCCTAAAAAAGGATCCTGAATTGGCCTTTTCTTTTTGGTTTTCTTTCTTTTTGCATTTCCTTTGCTTGTTTGTAACTCTCCCTACCCCCCTCTAAGATCTTTCTATCATTCTCTCTCTCTTAATTTACACTCCTGACTTCTTTGCATGTGTTTTGTGTTTCTCTGAGTTCCGGGTCTCATTTTTTTATGAATTCTAATGTATTTCTCCTTTTTTCCCCCCTCTTCTTTCTCAGGGAGTGCTGGGTCTGTATAAAGGAATGGGGGCTCCTCTGGCTGGGGTTGCTCCGATGATGGCCATCAGTTTTTTTGGGTTTGGTTTGGGGAAACAGCTGCTCCAGAGTGACCCTGCCATCCCACACACGTCAGTATTACAGTGGAAGGGGCACAGCAACATTGTGGGGCAGGGACTACTACAGGACACAGTGTAAATCCAGGGGTTCTCAGCAGTGTGAAGGTCATTCTTGCTAACACTAGAAAACCTGTCGTGAAACAGAACAGAAAAAAGCAAAAGCTGTGTGCAGAGGCATCAACATTTTCCTTTACTGGAACTAAGGGGCATAGGCCAACCTCTGAAAAACAGCTCCATAGCATGATCCCTCCGCCACCAAACCTTACAGTTGGCACAGTGTGGGTTGGCACTTTATGTTCCTCTGGAATTTGCCAAACTCTGACACATCCATCCAACAGCCAGATAGAAAAGCGTCATATGCGCTGATGTTAATGATAGAGGAGGTTCCGAACTCTTATGGTTACTGAGTAAGCAGAGCAGAGCTCAGCACTCAGCAACACCTCTGTTTAACTTACCATGTTCTGCCAATTTGTGGCTGATTTGCTGTGGTTCCTAAATGCTTCCACTTTTCATTTTTAGCCCTTATAGTTGATCATGGAGGGAAGGAACTGAATGAAATATCTTAATTCAATGATTACATGTGCCCAATGTTTTGTCTATATAATGTTTGTATGTGTGTGTGTGTGTGTGTGTGTGTGTGCTATTCATAGTAACATAGTGCCATAGTAATGCAGGGCAATGTTTCCTTTTCCTTGGACACTGTTGTGTCTGCTGTGTCAATGCATAAAGTTGCACATAGCTGGAATATAAACAAACCTAAAAATAACCAATATATTATATAACTGATATAATATATGACATTCCTCTGCACCTACCCTTGTACCTGCAGCACAGCCTCCCTCTCTCTGTCTCTCTCAGGTTCTCTCAGATCTACTTGGCTGGGATGTTAGCAGGGGTCTTCACCACTGTGATCGTAGCTCCAGGAGAGAGAATCAAGTGTCTTCTTCAGGCAAGGAAATACTGGAGAGGGCAAATCCACTCTGTAGGCCATTTTGGAGTAACCTCTGATGTTCTATGTCACCCATGACTCATGAGACATCAGTGAAATTCTCTCTTTAATGAATTAAATTCTTCATTAATTCACAGTCTGTAACTGCTTCATCATGTTGAGGGTCGCAGTGGGTCCAGAGCCTAACTGGGATCATTGGGCACAGGGCAGGAACACACCATGATGGGAATGACAAACTCATGCCATTTTTGGACTGTGTGAAAGTGTGAATGATTGAGTGACTGGGTGAGTGTGTGAAATTGTCCCCAGGCGTCCCCATAGGACTGGCTCACAGTAATTCTGAGTACACTCCTGACCCACCGTGACCCTGATGAAGATGGGGTTCACTGCCCAGTCTCTAGGGGGCAGCACTGGTCAGTGCGCTCGTTGTGCGGGTCCCAAGCCCAGGTGAAATAGTGTCAGGAAGGGCATTCGAAGTAAAACCTGTGCGGGTTGGTCAGGTCAACCACTGTGAACCTTGAAGGAGCAGTCAATAAAGCAACAACATGTACAGCTTTTTAAAATTATGAATGCTACCTAAGTTACAGTTACATAAACATAAATGTGTGCTCACTTACGTCTCTCTTTCTGTTGTGGCTGTAGGTGCAGTCTACCACTGGTCAACTAAAGTATGCCGGGCCTATGGACTGCGCTGTGAGACTGTACAGAGAACAGGGGATCCGTAGTGTTTACAAAGGGACTGTCCTCACGCTTATCAGAGGTGGGTTTTTGTGTGTTTTCAGGGCAAAAGCGTCCTGACATCAAATCAAGGGCAAAATATTTACAAGTTACAGGTTCCCAGAGTTAAGATTGTGGTTATGCCTCTATGTGGTACTTTAATAGGCCCATTATTCCTACACAGTCTTTCCACAAGTGAACACAGTTCTGGGTCTTAATAAAATGTATGTGATCAAACCCACAGTAATATTTCCCCGCTGTCTAAACAGCCCTGTTCAGAATGGGTTTCAGTGCCTGTTCCTTTAAATGATAATGAGCCACCCACTGTTCATCTTGACCCTAGCACACAGCAGTGAGGAGCTAGGAGCAGAAGCTAGGTTATTCATTCATTCATTCATTCATTATCTGTAACCCTTATCCAGTTCAGGGTCACGGTGGGTCCAGAGTCTACCTAGAATCATTGGGCGCAAGACGGGAACACACCCTGGAGGGGGCGCCAGTCCTTCACAGGGCAACACACACACACACACACATTCACTCACACACTCACACCTACGGACACTTTTTGAGTCGCCAATCCACCTACCAACGTGTGTTTTTGGACTGTGGGAAGAAACCGGAGCACCCGGAGGAAACCCACGCAGACACTGGGAGAACACGCCACACTCCTCACAGACAGTCACCCGGAGGAAACCCACGCAGACACAGGGAGAACACACCACACTCCTCACAGACAGTCACCCGGAGGAAACCCACGCAGACACAGGGAGAACACACCACACTCCTCACAGACAGTCACTCGGAGGAAACCCACACAGACTCAGGGAGAACACACCACACTCCTCACAGACAGTCACCCGGAGGAAACCCACGCAGACACAGGGAGAACACACCACACTCCTCACAGACAGTCACTCGGAGGAAACCCACACAGACACAGGGAGAACACACCACACTCCTCACAGACAGTCACCCGGAGGAAACCCAGGCAGACACAGAGAGAACACACTACTCTCCTCACAGACAGTCACCCGGAGCGGTAATCGAACCCACAACCTCCAGGCCCCTGTGTGACTGCGACACTACCTCCTGCACCACTGTGCCGCCCGTTTTTATATAATATTTTATATAATATATGCATTTAGGAAGTGTTTTTGTAATTTTTTTTGTGCTCTACCAGGTCTTGCATTGTTGAGTGCAATTTTCTCTTTATCTTTTATTCAATTTTGAAGTCCAGTTTGTGGCAACTTGTGTTTATAGATGTAGAGCACTTCATGGCGTAGCTTGTTACGCACTCATTCGCTCACTTATTTAATCAAAACTTTAACAACACTGCACAACAGGCAGTGCTTCACCTTCAGTGACAGTGTGTATTTGCTTCACCTAATTCCCTTTGCTTATTCAAATTGACTGTTTGATACCTAATCTTCCCATTAATATCTCCATTAGCCAATTTAGGCTTCTTTTGCACTGCAGCTAAACGGTTAGCATCAGGTCATTCTGCCTCAGTCTGGACTGGTGAGACTGGTTACTGTTTCCCTTTTTGCTATCAAGAAGTGCATAAGAGAACTGCTAAAAGGTCTGTGGAATATCATATATGTGGAACCATTAGTGAATCCTTACATTAAATCCATGCCCCAGAACCGTTCCTCGGGTCTTAGCGTAGTTAGCTAACCATGCTAAAGGAACCGGGCTTAGCTTGGTTTGTATCTATGATGCAGTGGCATGGGCAGCAATAATCCAGTATTCTCGGTATGTACATTCTTTTATGGTTCTGTTCTTTTTAAACCCGTTATTTGAAAAATAATTTGTGACAACATTCAATCAGTTGAATAATTAGTTTGAGAATGAGATGCAATTTTCAGTTAGTGTCTCCCTGGAAGGGGAAGAAAATGCCAGTGACATCTTTTATCACCAGTTTTTTATTAAGCATTGGTTGTTATTCATTGACTTTAAGCCTGGAATAATATGTGACCTTTACACATACATTTTTACATACTGGTCATGATCCTATGTCCTGGGAAATGTGTTTAATTATTGTCTTAAAGTGGTCTCAGGTCTATTCTGTACTTTCTGTGCTTTGGATAATGACAGTACTCATGACATTTTAAAGTTCTACATTAACCAACCTGATTTCTCAACACCGTCTGATGACTACGGTGTAATGCAGCAGGGCAACACTGAAGACTGAAGTACTGCTTGAATGTTGTGATTAAGGACTTTGCTCTCTTATCTCTGTAGATGTGCCTTCCAGTGGCCTGTACTTTTTAACCTACGAGTACTTGAAAAGTGTCCTAACTCCTGAGGGTCAAAGGTAAGCGTCAGGCCTATTTTTTTTTTCTTTCCAAAGCTGAACTGAACTTGTCACCAATTACTGTTCTTTTAATCTTTCCCCCTCTACCTCAAATGTCCACACACACAGTGTGAACCAGCTCAGCACTCCCAGAATCCTTTTGGCTGGAGGAACCGCTGGTATTTTGAATTGGGTGATCGCACTCCCTCCTGATGTTCTCAAATCCAACTTCCAAACAGGTTAATTCTTAACTTTCAGCCCTCTGTCTGTTTCAAAGGCTCTTCTCTTTTTACATTACACTTTCCCTTCAGTAACATATATATTTTTTTCAGTCAATACTTTACCAATGAATTATTTTTATTGTTTTATCCTTAATAAATCATAAATGTGTTTCTGTTGTATTGTGAATCCCATTATAAACCACTGTAGTGCATCCAGCATGGAGCTTTTCCATTATCTAAGGGATTTAAGGGATAAGGTTCATTATAAACTAACAAACCCAGGTTAGTTTACAGTCATGGTCCACCAATGCCAGGCAATAAAGCAATATTTAGTGTGCAGTGTAGTTCAATTCTGCACTCTAGTGGTGAAAAAGCACTATAACCAACTCAACTGCATGTACAACCTCAGCATAATCAGAAGATCTTTAATGAAATGAGAAACATCTTTAACTCTCCTGCAGCTGCTGATGGACACTACAAAGGCTTAGTAGATGTATTAAGAACATTGATACGAGAAGAGGGAGCCAAGGCTCTTTACAAAGGCTTAAGTGCAGTAATGCTACGAGCCTTTCCTGCTAATGCGGTAAGGCTCATACATCTCATTACACACATTTCATATACATTTAGTTTTTAAAACACTGGTTTACTACATTTTAACTACAGTAAAGGTGTAGAAGAACTTTTTTTTGCTTATATTTTCCTCTTGTTTTGCTTCTCTATTAGGCTTGTTTTCTAGGTTTTGAAGTGGCTTTACAATGCTTGAACTGGATGGCTCCAAACTGGTGACCTCTGCACATTTGCTGATCAGATTCGGCACATGACTGGGTTTTAAAATGACTGACAACTTTCCAAAGATGGCTTTCCAAGTGACCTCTCCACTCAGATCCACCATTTGTGGCTCTCCAGTGTTTTAAGATATCGTTTCATAGAATCTGTTTATATAAATACATAAATATATAAATAAATAAAAAATTGGGGAAATACTCCAGTAAGTAGTCAGCCATTGGTTTTCCTTCTTTACTTTCGTGGTGGAGCTGCAATCAATGCTAATGTTGCTAATAAGCGCTACCAATAAATGTCATTCAATTCTTTGCCATAAAAACATCCTCAAAATTACTCCCATTCATGCAGACATGAGTTTTGTAAAATTGCGACTCCACAAAACATGACTCCTCTAATTTCAGTTGCTCCTGTTTAGAAGTTAATTTTCAAAATGAAAATGTTAAACCACACAAACCAAATGATCAAGGAAATGCAAATTGTTTTTGGGTGAGACATTTCCTCTCCAAATATGACTCAAATTCTTGTTGCTCTTACTAGAACGTTCTTAACTTGTTTGTTAAAAAATAAATAAATAAAATACAGCTTACAAAGTATCAAGTCATAAGACAATGCTAGGAGCAGGAACTGCTAGTATATATTTATTGTTAACATTAGCATTTTTGAGTGAATTTTTCACATTTTACATATTACCTTCATGGAGGTATCAATATTTAAATAAATCCTTTTTTATGTATTTTAATTATATATATATATTATAACTCTTAAATTTAAAATATGAGCAAAATGAATTATTTTACAATATTTACTGTTGGAAATCACTGTACGGGAAGGTGAATATTTAAAACGTACCTTTTTTAAAAAAAAAATAAATCTGTGGGTCTGTTTTAAATAATAAATGTGTAGAGTTGTCTTATTCTTTGTCAGTGTAATATAACTATCTGTGTAATAAAATGCAAATATTTTGGTGAACGGAAAAATATATGTTCGCCCGATGAGCTTCACACAAGTTTAAAGCAGGATTGTTTCCATTTTGTGACCAAAAGGTAACGGAAAAAATGGCTGCCAAAACAAGCGTCGTTAAAACTACATCTCCCATAATGCACTGCTGCAGTGTATTGCTACGTTATTCCGCTTCAGTTCCTGACCCATCAGCTGAAGGGACAGAGAAGGTGAGAGGGGTTTGTACTTTAATTTAAGGCCATGTTTCATTAATTAATGTACCTAGAACTTCCATTAAGGATCGTATTAAGATAAAACTAGGCCGAAATACATTGTACAGCCCATTTTTTGGCTCCAAACCGATTGTGTGTGTGGTGCATGGCCAGTTATAATAGCTAGAACTAATCTAGATTTTGTTGCTAATTACACGCCAGGTGTAGTATAATTTCATATGTGACATGTTTAACTGGAAACGTCTTTCATAGGTCTCACCTACGGTTTTTGTTTTTGTTGGTTGTTTCCCACAAGGCCTATGTATCTACCTTTTGCATGCTTTAGTTTTTGTGTTTTTCCTGGTCTTATGCGTTAATTACTGTTACGGTTTTTAAACCGCCTCCTCTAAGTTCCCATTCTGTGGAAAATAAACTTTAACATGACACTTAAAGAGTGAAAAAAGACATCGATATCCTGTTTTGTTTGAATGTGAGAAAAGCATCTTGGTAGCAACTTTTGCGCATGCGCAATACGAACAGTTCTAGTCGTTTCAAAACTTTGTAGTCTGTAATTCGTTGTTGGTTTATCAGCTTTGTAGTTGTACAGTTTGGTCAGTACCCCAACAGAACCACCACTGAGCAGGTATGATTAGGGTCATTGACGTGGTGGTGGTTTTGTTTGTGTGTGTTGTGCTGGTGTAGAGTGGATCAGACACAGCAGTGCTGCTCGAGTTTTTAAAACCCTCGGTGTCACTGCTGGATTGAGAACAGTCCTCCAACCAAAAACGTCCAGCCGACAGCGTCCTGTGTCACTGATGAAGGACTAGAGGACGAGCGACACACACTGTGCAGCGACAGGTGAGCTACTGTCTGTGACTCTACATCTACAAGGTGGACCAACGAGGGAGGAGTGTCTCACAGAGTGGACAGAGAGTGGACACAGGGTTTAAAACTCCAGCAGTAACCGCTGTGTCTGATCCACTCGCACAAATGTAAAGCACACTACCATGCTATTACACAAACTATCCATCACAAATCATTTCTGCCTTGTGGGGGTGGAACGTGGTTAACTAATTTGAACCAAATTTAGTACATATGTGTATTTTAACTATTTATATTTATTTTGACTTTATTTCTTTCATGTTGCTGGAGTCTGAATGAATGCTGTGGTGCTCTTGTGATGCCCCTGGAGGTGAAATGGCCATTTCCTCAGTGCCCACGTGTGGGATGGAGGATCTCCAGCTCTCTGGTGATGGGCATGGTGGGATCGTACAGCTACCTGTGGACCAGTGAGATCTAATGCTTCTTTTTTATTTGGCTCTGTTTCATGTTGTCAGAACGTTTTCGTTATCAGAATATCACAGAGTCTTGACATTATTAGTACTGTTATTACTTGGTACTGAATATATATTCCATAACCCTTGACCATTAGTGCAAATTGAATTGCAGATAAGGGAACATTCAGACATGAGCCTGCAAACATACAACACATGCAATTTATGATATTAATAATGATAAAAAGGGCGGCACGGTGGCGCAGCAGGTAGTGACGCAGTCACACAGCTCCAGGGACCTGGAGGTTGTGGGTTCGATTCCCGCTCCGGGTGACTGTCTGTGAGGAGTGTGGTGTGTTCTCCCTGTGTCTGCTTGGGTTTCCTCCAGGTGACTGTCTGTGAGGAGTGTGGTGTGTTCTCCCTGTGTCTGCGTGGGTTTCCTCCGGGTGACTGTCTGTGAGGAGTGTGGTGTGTTCTCCCTGTTTCCATGTGGGTGACTGTCTTTGAGGAGTGTGGTGTGTTCTCCCTGTGTCTGCGTGGGTTTCCTCCGGGTGACTATCTGTGAGGAGTGTGGTGTGTTCTCCCTGTGTCTGCGTGGGTTTCCTCCGGGTGACTGTCTGTGAGGAGTGTGGTGTGTTCTCCCTGTGTCTATGTGGGTTTCCTCCGGGTGGCTGTCTGTGAGGAGTGTGGTGTGTTCTCCCTGTGTCTGCGTGGGTTTCCTCCAGGTGACTGTCTGTGAGGAGTGTGGTGTGTTCTCCTTGTGTCTGCGTGGGTTTCCTCCAGGTGCTCCGGTTTCCTCCCACGCTCCAAAAACACGTGTTGGTAGGTGGATTGGCGACTCAAAAGTGTCCGTAGGTGTGAGTGAATGTGTGAGTGTGTGTTGCCCTGTGAAGGACTGGCGCCCCCAGTGATTCCAGGTAGGCTTTGGACCCACCACAACGCTGAACTGGATAAGGGTTACAGAGAATGAATGAATAATGATAAAAAACAAAAAAAAGCTAAAAAATATTAATTAAAATTTAGGACTGAGCAGGTTCCATTTTGTTCTGCAGAGTATGTGAACTCTTTGATAGTGCACAACCACAGTGTTTTGTTGGACTTGGTTGATGAACGTCCTCAGGACACGCCCCTTATCACTGTGTCCAATCACCAGTCCTGTATGGATGACCCACACATCTGGGGTAGGTTACACAGAGTCTCGTATTATAATATTGTTGTTGATATATCAAACGCCTGTAACTCTATATTTATATAAAAACAGTAATAGTTCTATATCAAAATTATTTTGCAAGTAGTCATTTATACATTCAATGCACTCAGGACAGTCACATTCAGTTATGGATATATTTCAGGGGTGCTGAAACTTCGGCAGCTATGGAACTGGAATAAAATGAGGTGGTGAGTATACACCCACGGTAGTTCCTTATTGATATTGTTTAACTGTCAATTTACAGAAGAAGGATTATTGTTTTAGGTTTCATGTTGTTTTGGATGATAACACAATGTCTAGCTGTTGATCTGTAATGCTGTATACAGTCATTCAGTTAACCCCTATTGGTTATTTGTGTCTGTGCAGGACCCCCGCTGCCTCTGACATTTGCTTCACAAGGGAATTCCACTCTCGTTTTTTCAGCAGAGGGAAATGTGTGCCAGTGGTTCGAGGTGTGCTTTTTTCTTCTGTCTACTGCTTTAGCCTCAAGGGCCAGTGATCAGTGTTTTGAAGAAGTTACACATGGAGAACCCCATTCATAATTCATGATATTTAAAGGGGACATATGACAAAAATCACTAGTTTAATACATTGTGTTCATCTACAAACCCCTGTGAAACAAGGCCATCCAGTCAGTTTTTTGTGGTCTATGTCAGAAAACGTTGTAGAAAATGAGACGTTGATTTTGCTCTGCTTCTCACATCACGTGCACAGACTAAAGAATTGTCCTGCCCCCTCAATTCACAGCTCTTGGGGGGGGGGGTTCTAGGCAGTCATTGCCTACTGAAGTTAAACCCCGCCCACTTAGCAGATTCTGCACACCCCATGGCCGAAAAATGGCCGACCGACAAACACAGGAAACATATCAACTGTTTTTAACGATGATGTCTTTTAGTGATGCACAGTTCGTCATAGAGGCTTAGGGTCAATTTCCAATCAGGGTTGGGGTGTGCAGAATCTGCTGGGTGGGCGGGGCTTAACTTTAGCAGCCAATGACTGTCTAGATCCCAACACCATCCAAAGTCAAAAGCGAGAAACTTCAGAAAGCGAAAGCGAGACGCAACTGAGAAAAGGCGGAATGAAAATAAAAACGGATTAAACTTAAAATAGACGATTAAATACAGAAATATTCTCGTTACAAACGTTTTTTATAACTCTCAATATTAATGAGAGTTTTCTCAACTACAAAATGTCTTTTATTGGTGATGGACTCTGTTTTTTGGTTCTCAGAGCTTTAGAACCTATTTTGACGCCATAAAACAGGCCTTTCGCTCTAAACGTCTAACTTGGTTGTCTTTATTCATTCATTCATTATCTGTAACCCTTATCCAATTCAGGGTCACGGTTGGTCCAGAGCCTACCTGGAATCATTGGGTGCAAGGCAAGAATACACCCTGGAGGGGGCGCCAGTCCTTCACAGGGCAACACACACACACACACACATTCACTCACACACTCACACCTACGGACACTTTTGAGTCACCAATCCACCTACCAACGTGTGTTTTTTTTTTTTGGACTGTGGGAGGAAACCGGAGCACCCGGAGGAAACCCACGCGGACACAGGGAGAACACACCACACTCCTCACAGATAGTCACCCGGAGCGGGAATCGAACCCACAACCTCCAGGTCCCTGGAGCTGTGTGACTGCAACACTACCTGCTGCACCACTGTGCCGCCCCTTGGTTGTCTTTACCTAGTTGAAATTAATGAACCTCTTCAAAAAACTCCACAAACACAGTTTGAACAGGCCTTGTTTGAAGAATTAAGGCTTTCCAAACAAGCGTTAATTCTGAGTCGCCCTGTGTCCTGGCAACGGCTGACCATCCCAGGAAATCCACAGTTTATACTTTTTCTTTGTGAAGCAAGGAGGGGTCAACAACTTTCCTCTCCATGTCCTTCCCAAATACACTATGCCTCTTGATTATTTTAGGTTGCCAATTATTCTTGTAATTGGTGTATTTCCATATTTAATAATTAAGTCAACATTTTAGCCATTCATTCATTCATTTATTCATTGTCTGTTACCCTTATCCAATTCAGGGTCGCGGTGGGTCCAGAACCTACCTGGAATCATTGGGCGCAAGGCAGGAATACACCCTGGAGGGGGCACCAGTCCCCCACAGGGCAACACAGACACACACACACACATTCACACCTACAGACACTTTTGAGTCGCCAATCCACCTACCAGCGTGTGTCCTTGGACTGTGGGAGGAAACCGGAGCACCCGGAGGAAACCCACGCAGACACAGGGAGAACACACCACACTCCTCACAGACAGTCACCCGGAGGAAACCCACGCAGACACAGGGAGAACACACCACACTCCTCACAGACAGTCACCTGGAGCGGGAATCGAACCCACAACCTCCAGGTCCCTGGAGCTGTGTGACTGCGACACTACCTGCTGCGCCATCGTGCCGCCCTTTAGCCATTTATCTCCGTCAAATTGAACAGAGGTAAAAAAGAGAATGGAGAAGAAGGAGAACTGAGTGAAAACGGCTAAAAACCAGAGCTTCTGCTCCTCACTGATGTGCGCTCGGGGTCGGGGTGAACGGCGAGAGGCTCGTTATCATTTAAAGGCATAAGCGCTGAAACCAGCTGCTCTGAATATGGCTGTTTAAACAGGGGGAGTAGAATATGCCTCCTTTAAGTTTTGTAAGTGTTTGGATATGTCTTTTTGTTGAATTGCTCTGCCTCTTCTTTTTGAAATGTCTTCTAATTCTGTCTAATTTACATATTAAATTGTAGACTGTGTTAGAGATCAACAGACAAGTGGCTGTTATTTTCAGGTGATGGAGTGTATCAGAGAGGCATGGACTTCCTGCTGGACAGACTCAATCAGGGCGACTGGGTGCATGTATTTCCAGAAGGTGAGGAAAGTCAGAGGAGAGTGTTTACTTTTCACACTCAAAACTGCTCTTAAGACTCATACTTTCTCTCTTTTCAGGAAAGGTGAACATGACCGAAGAGTTCATCCGGTTAAAATGGGGTAAATCCATGGTGCTGTGATACATTTTATACTGTAGGTTGAGTTTATGTTGCTGGAAAATGATGTTGGATGTATTTTGTGTTACAGGAGTTGGACGTTTGATTGCGGAATGCTCCCTTCACCCAATAATCTTACCTCTGTGGCATGTGGGTGAGTACATTCCAAACTGAAAACTCCAATAATTAATGCTGCCTTCCCTTTACCCGGCGTTCCAGTCAAACACTGAGAAAACTCAACTCAATGCCCTGGGTTTTCATTGTTAGCTTGTTCCCAGTTAGCACTGTTAGCGATACCAGTTGATATCAAAGGACTATGCTAAGTTCTACGCATCCAAACACCATGGAAACATGTCCACACATAGAAAACGGACGGTACTGTGTGTACGACAGAAATAAACAGAAGTGCTAATAAACTGTACAGTACTACTGCTTTTACACACTGTGGCTGTGTGGGCAGCCATCTTGAATTGTGAACTCGAGGTTGGTGAAGCTGCCCTGATTTATTTACTTACTTATTATTATTTTCTCTTTTTCAAAGTAGGAAATCTGAATTGTGGGCAAGTTCCCTTTGAAATGTCCTACTTCCCAATGAAGCATAATACCCAGAGTGTCCAAAAATTTGTAGACACCTCATATAATTAGTGAATACAAATACTATCATAAAGGATGTGGACATAGACATTCACTGTGCGTATATAGCTTGTTCAAACCCGATAGAGAATAATGAAATAGTGGAACACACTGCACATGAGCTTAAGGTCAACTTATGCTCAATAATCAAGCGTCAGGTAGAGGGGTGTTAAAATCCCTCCAGAAATGCCTTGCTGTTCTGTGGCTTAACCTTTACTGTAGCTTACCTTTCTGTGCCTCTCATTTCTGTTTTATTGATGCTTCTACAAGTCTGATGTTTTTCCTTAGGATTGAACGATGTCCTTCCAAATAAAACACCTTACATCCCTCGTGCAGGAAAGGTAACCTTGTGACTCTACAGTCATCTCAATACATAATGTCACTTAACAGTTATTCAGGGCTTTCTTTGAGTAAAATTAGTCTTATTTTTTCCTCCACAGAGTGTCACAGTCCTGGTGGGAAAGCCCTTCACGGTCAAGCATTTGGTCGATGCACTGAGAGCAGAAAACAAAAGTCCAGTAAGTATAGAAAGGGTTGGCAAAATGGCAGAAATGCAGTCGGTTCATTTCTGTAAAACACGTGTTCTTAACCCTAGATGGAAATGAGGAAAGCGGTGACGGACTTTATTCAGGGGGAGTTTCGCAGTTTGAAGTCCCAGGCAGAAGCTCTTCATCAGAGGATCCAGGTCGGACGGTGATCGGCCGCTTTCCTCGAGGGGAAACGTAGGATGTGAAATAAAAGACAAAATGCACGCCTTAATGGACAGTGATTTGGTGACGATGTGATGATAAGGAGCCTTCCAATCAGAAAGAAGCAACCGGAGTGTCTTCACATGGCTGTACGGGATCTGCTGGGTCACTCCTGATCTGTGGTGGTCAATATTTGATCCATACAGGATCTGTTGATGATTAAGGCCTCAGTGAAAGCCAGTATGGGAACGTCCTGTTGTTTCCTCATTTACGAAGGAAATCTTTTCTAGATTTTTTGCTACATTTGAACTTGATTATATTTTAATTATTTGATAAAGTTTAGTAAATGATTAAGGAGTTGAACTATATTTTGTCAGTTGAATACGAAAGGAAGATTCCCCTCCCCCCTTTCTTTAGTTCTTCTTTATCATTGTAGCAGGTCGTTTTTTACGAATGCCTTGTCTGCCTTTCTGTATCCAGGATTCACACATTTATCATGTGTTGCATCATCTTGTGAAAAAATGCCTTATTGAACCTCATAAATTCACTGAACACCGTCCTACTGTACGACAGTGGAAAAAAAGCACGGGCCAACAGCTTCATATTTTAAATGGCTTTATTTTCCCTGTCTTTTCTATTGTAAATCCATTCCTAGTGTGGTTTTAAAGCCAGATGCAAACACATTTTCACTGCTATGCAACTGTTTTCTCCAACAAATGTGTCATTATTCAGGAATGATTTAAATGCTTGTCTAATCTGATTAAATAATTAAAAAATTAACAGAGTATTTATTTATTTATTACCTAATTGATTAATAATGTGGGGAATTGTCAAACAACACGGGCAGGGATTTTTAAATATTTTTAAAATAACTTCTAAATATGTAATTCTGTTAAACAGGGATTAGATTTTGAGGATTTTTCAAAAGTAATGTCCCTTTCTTATCAGACAAACTTGAATTTGGGATTAAGTTATCTGGCTAAACTGAGAAAGCCTGCTTTGTGGCCAATCCCCGGTTCCACGGGGGGCGGGGTTTGTCTCCTCGCTGCCGTTGTATGATTAGCTGAACCTATGTGTGCCCTTAGGTCCTTTACACCTTTATTTCCTACACAAAACATGGGAGTTTCTTTATTAATTCATCCGAGAACTTACATTTACGTTTCGGCATAGCTGCTCGAGATGAGGGTAGGTACGTGAGCTTTGACGTAAACAAGGACTACTGACGTGCAGACTGACCAATTAAATGTTTACAGAGAAGATTATCGACCAATAACGGTAGCTCTACAGTCAGACCGTCCAATCAGAAGATTTTAGGCTACTTCACCACGCCCCCTTCTCACTCAAGCGAACCAATCGGAGTAGGGGAGGGCGGGACTAGTTTGTGAACGAAGCTTCTCGAAGTTCTATGTAAGCTGTAGAAAAGCAAAATGCCGGACGTTTGTGAAATTCCGCCCGGACATTTTTTTAAGTCTAAAAAAGAGGACATGTCCGGGTAAAAGAGGACGTCTGGTCACCCTATATAAATATAACACGGGATATTTCTTTCCCTATTTCTTTGTTCATATGATAATGAGGGGACATGTTATTCGTGTTCAGTTTTTGAGTGAAAGTGCATTCTGGCTTTGCTCAAACACGTATGATGTATATTTACATTTTACTCCTCTTGTTTAGCGACTGGGTGGAGAGAGGCAAATAAATGCTCAGTGCCAAAGGTAAAAAACAAACAAACACGCCCCCTTTGAAAGTGTGTCACAGGAAGTAAGCAGCGAGGCTTACTTCCTGTGGTCTTTCCTTAAGTAAGCAGAAGACCACATGAGACTAGCTCTCTATTCGCTCCCATTCATTCGAGGTTTCTGTGAACCGATAGTAAATGTATATCCAAGCCTCGTCATGCGGGTGCTTGGGCGGTCACTCACATTCCCAGTATACATTGCACAAAAAAAATGAACAGGAAATGACATTCCCCACTGAAAACAGCAGGAGTGTGGTGTGTTCTCTCTGTGTCTGCGTGGGTTTCCTCCGGGTGACTGGCTGTGAATAGTGTGGTGTGTTCTCTCTGTGTCTGCATGGGTTTCCTCCGGGTGACTGGCTGTGAATAGTGTGGTGTGTTCTCTCTGTGTCTGCATGGGTTTCCTCCGGGTGACTGGCTGTGAATAGTGTGGTGTGTTCTCTCTGTGTCTGCATGGGTTTCCTCCGGGTGACTGGCTGTGAATAGTGTGGTGTGTTCTCTCTGTGTCTGCGTGGATTTATTTGGTTGTTTTAACATATTGATTCAGTCATTTTTTTGTTTATTTTTATTTTCGCCCGCCAAGCACGTTAATGGGAACACAGCCAAACCGTCGGAACGTTTCCTCTGAAGAGCGCAGCCTTCTTAGGGAAAAGGGAGTAGGGACCATCTGTTCTGAATAAAGCACGCCCCGGTCGTGGACAGCTCCGAGCTGAAGATGCTGAAGATGGCCGCTGTGAGGATGACTGTGGGCCGTTTGGCGCTGAATGCAGTCTTTCTGCTTGGTGTTTTATCTTCTGGGAGATGCAGCGAGCAGGTTCCCCTACTGATGTGGTCCAGTAACGGGTAAATACGTCCCACGTCAATGTCATTCGTGTTTTTGAGGGGGGGGTGCATGTCGTGTATTTGTGCTTGGCGTTGCCTGAACCGTTAGTGATAGCTAGCCGCGCGCTGCTAGCGACCGTTACCTTTGCATTCCTCTACATTTTTGAGACATTTTATCACTTCTGACACTATTCTACCGTGTTTTTTGGTTCTAAGACCCTCTATATTTTATGCTGAAATATAACCAGAAACAAGGCCAATCATTGTTTTGTGTTTCACATAATGATATTTAATTTAAATTATGTTTGCTACATTAAAGCCGCGTTTTTGTTTCTAAACGAATTAGCTGCTGTCTTTTTGATCAACTTCAGTTACCAAATATGTGCAGTTTGTAGTTCTACATTTACAAATAGTGGTCAGGACCCTCACAGGACCACCACAGAGCAGGGGCTAACTGAGTGGTCGATAGTTCTTGCGTTCAAGTGTGTTGTGCTGGTGCGAGTGGATCAGACACAGCAGCGCTGTTGGAGTTTTTAAATCCTTAGTGCCACTGCTGGACTGAGAATAGTCCACCACCAACAACAACAACAACAAAAAAATCATCTAGCCGACAGCGTCCTGTGTCACTGATGAAGGATTAGAGGACGACCACACACTCTTACTTTACATCTACAAGGTGGACCAACGATATAGGAGTGTTTAATGGAATAAACAGTGAGTGGACATGGGGTTTAAAAACTCCAGCAGCAACTGTGTCTGATCCAGTGTAACAAGAAAAACACACAACACGTGTAAAATTTAGAATATGGGCCCTTTAACTGATTCATATTCAGTGTTTTTCACATTAATAGAAAAACACATATTTCCTTGCTTGCTAACAATGTGAGGGCATTAGAGATTTCTCTGTTTCAGCTTCCCTTCACACTTCCCCTATATGAAAGACTCTCATCTCCTGATATATATATATTTTGTCTATCCAGGTTTCCACTGGCCCCTCAGAATGCCCCAGCTGCAGGTCACATCGTGTCCAGTGACCAGCTGCAGATGTACCTGAATACAGCGCTCAGCTCCGCGCCTCACAACGTGCTGCTCTTCCTTCAGGACAAAGTCAGAATAACCACAAACTCACACCTAAACACTTATTTTTTTCCCATTGAATACCTACAGAGGTGCACACTTACATTACATACAATTTTACATATACATTTCTATTATATCTACATATATATTTTATTTTGTACAACTCTTCCCTACTTTAACAAGTTTGAGACATAAATATTTGCATTGGGAGTAGGAAGATTGCTTAAAAAACGTATTCATACCGTATCTCAGTGAAATCTGGACTTATAGTGTTAATATACACAACCACCTTCCCACTGGAATAACGTACCCATGATCCAATATGGCGGCTTTTCAGATGGTGGTCATGTTCCGGACATAGCCTTAAAGATAGGCCCCCTCACCCGTTACTTGCTGGGTGTTCAGATAAAAGGGTGTCCTATGAGTTTTGACAGGTGGCCTGGACAGCAAAACAACACATGAAATCTGATTTTGATTCCGTAACACGTTTGGAGGTGGTTTGAAATGTTATTCCTGTCAGATTTGTATAGATTGATAGAGTCTGGATGCTCTGGGGGCTCAAAGCAGATTTCAAAGTTTCAGAGTCTTGTTCACAGCACACGCTTTTACTGTTTGTACCAGCTGTTTCTGTTTGGTGTGATGTAAGAATTCAGAACGTACCCACGTTTGAAACCTGCATCACCCTAGAAACTAGGTACCGCTTACGTCATTACCACAGCAACCCGTATATAATGGCGGCACTTGTGTTTTTATAAAGCGAGGATGCTGAGGCATGAGAATGGACTCATGTGAAGACAGGGACTTAAAGTTTCACTTTTACCACAAGAGCCCTAAAATATTTAGAACAAAACTGTAAAACACACAAAAACATACCAGAAGATAAATCATTCTCCTAAAAGGGCTGCTCTAACTTTCTCTCTTTTTCTCATGTACACATTTAGCTGAGTGTTGATGACTTCACCATGTATGCTGGGGTTTTTGGGAACAAACAGGACAGTGCCTTCCCCAATTTAGAGGTGAGTTAAAAACCATAATTTACATGATCTATCTTCTTCCATACGTAATATTTTTGTTGTAGCTGATGGATTTAAACGCACATGCACACGAACGCACACATTCATTCATTCATTATCTGTAAGTGCTTATCCAGTTCAGGGTCACGGTGGGTCCAGAGCCTACCTGGAATCATTGGGCGCAAGGCAGGAATACACCCTGGAGGGGGTGCCAGTCCTTCACAGGGCAACACACACACTCACACATTCACTCACATCTACGGACACTTTTTTTTTTTTAATCCACCTACCAACGTGTGTTTTTGGACTGTGTGAGGAAACCCACGCAGACACAGGGAGAACACACCACACTCTTCACAGACAGTCACCCGGAGGAAACACACGCAGACACAGGGAGAACACACCACACTCCTCACTCCTCACAGACAGTCACCCGGAGGAAACCCACGCAAACACAGGGAGAACACACCACACTCCTCACAGACAGTCACCCGGAGGAAACCCACGCAGACACAGGGAGAACACACCACACTCCTCACAGACAGTCACCCGGAGGAAACCCACGCAAACACAGGGAGAACACACCACACTCCTCACAGACAGTCACCCGGAGGAAACCCACGCAGACACAGGGAGAACACACCACACTCCTCACAGACAGTCACCCGGAGCGGGACTCAAACCCACAACCTTCAGGTCCCTGGAGCTGTGTAACTGTGACAACTACCTGCTGCACCACTGACAAGCGCACACAGGTCAGCCAAAACATTAAAATGGCGTCCTTGTTTCTACAATCAGTGTCCATTGTGGCATTTTCACTGATCATATAGTTGCCCTTTGTAGTTTGACAATTCCAGACGTTAGTCCATCTGTTACTCCTTTGTTAGTCCTGTGTCGACTGGACTCGAGGATGACTAGCACAAAGTGTGCAGCAACAGATGAGCTTCTACCTCTGACTTTACTTCTACCAACTAGGTGGACCAACAAGGTAGGAGTGTCTGGACAATGAGTGCACTGCCGTGTCTGATACACTAATACCAGTGCGACACACACTAATGCACCACCCCCATGTCAGTGTCACTGAAGTGCTGAGAATGCTCCACCACCTGAATCATACCTGTGTGGTGGTCCTGCTTATGATAGGAAAGAGTGGAAGTGGGATGAAGAGCAACAGATGGACTATAGTCTGTAATTGTAGAACCATAAAATGCACTTATAAGGCCAGTAGAGCAGATATCATGGACTGCGAGTGTAGAAACTAGGAGGTAGTTTTAATATTATGGATGATTGTGTATGTCTGACCTTTACACTTCATTCTAATCTGGGATATTTTAATAAAATGCCTCATTAAGAATCTGTCTTTCACATGTGTCTGCTTCTGGAAGGTAAACATCAGTTTAGAATTTGTTTGTTCTTTTCAGTGTCTTTGATAGTTATGTTGCTTTATTGCGCATTTTCTGCTCTGTCTGTAGGCATCTCTGCAGTCCTCCTCCTCCTCTCTGCTGTTGCCGTCTGTGTCCTCTTTGGCCAGTGTTGAGCTCCCTGCAATCCTCCAGGAAGAGCTGGACACAGCTCCCCTCTACATGGATCCAGAGACACTCGCCCAGCTGCGACTGAACGCCTCTCTCCCTGCTCTGCTCATCTTCCGCCTCCCTTACAGCTCCGGGTCTGTGTCCAGCCCTAACTCAATGCCCTCGTTGTGTCTTCAAATTTCTTATAGAGATGCACCGATTTAGTTTTATTGGCTGATTCTGATTTTTTTTAAAGGCATTTAAAAATGGCCTCTGATATTCTTTCTGAGAATTAGAAATGACAGCATACACATATAATTTGTAAATAATGGAACCGTCCTACTTCATAATATTTTTACTTTTCCTAAATAACATATTCACACATTCTTCCACAAATTACATTCACCAGTACACAGCTCATCTACAGGGTGGGCCATTTATACGGATACACCTTAATAAAATGGGAATGGTTGGTGATATTAACTTCCTGTTTGTGGCACATTAGTATATGGGAGGGGGGGGGACTTTTCAAGATGGGTGGTGACCATGACGGCCATTTTGAAGTCGGCCATTTTGGATCCAACTTTTGGTTTTTCAATGGGAAGAGGGTCATGTGACACATCAAACTTATTGGGAATTTCACAAGAAAAACAATGGTGTGCTTGGTTTTAATGTAATTGTATTCTTTCATGAGTTATTTACAAGTTTCTGACCACTTATAAAACGTGTTTAAAGTCCTGCCCATTGTGTTGGATTGTCAATGCATCCCTCTTCTTCACACTGATAGCAACACCGTAGGAGAAATGCTAGCACAGCACCCTGTATATATGGCCTGTTTATAGGCAGTTTACACTCTGACTTTTTGATTGAGTAAAGTTTCCTCATTTAAAATAACTTGTGAAAACATCATGATAATGTAGGATATAATAGACATTGCAGCTCTTGCTGTTTGATAAATGCAAATGCATCACAGGGGAGAGCTGGGTCTGGATCAGTCTAATGTTAAACCAGTACTTCTCCCCCCTCCCACTTTCTCTTTAATAGGGTTGACATGATGTCTGCCAAAGAGATCCTCAGTGGTAACGGTGAGTATAATGTGCAGTGTTCATTTACTCCACTTATGCCCAGATGTTTCAGCACAGAAATAATACCATGTGTAAACTCTTCTTCAAATGTGTTTCTCAGATGAGGTGATTGGTCAGGTGCTGAATATCATGAAAGGCCAGTCGGTCCCTTACACAGCAGTATACACTGCCCTCCGACCCTCGCGGGTAAGCCACATCCCTAAAGGCAAATGAAAGAACAGCGGCTCATGTTCTATGTATCACAGTCATTCCTCCGTACCCGGAACCAGCCCCCTGCAGATACCAAAACAATGGTTATTGCATATAACCAACACACACATTTCTGTATACTTTAATGTCTAGCTCACTGATTATCCCTAATACAGTGGAAATATTTGAATACTCTAGAGTTTAGGAAAGAATGATATACAACATCTTTGTAAATTAGCAATACAGACACAACCATCGTAACGCCTTACAGAGGACACACCAAACAATTGAGAGACAAGGCGAACAATGCTGAAATGAGGGTCTATGAAATGGTATGAGGCTACAGCCGAGAATAGAGCAATTTACATTGCTATTCTGGGCTCAGCACTGCAGACACTGCACTATGTAACTATGTAGGAAACTACCCCCTCTCCATTGACTTCAGTACAGTGCTGTAAATGTGAATTATACTAAGGGAACCCAGGTGCAAAAGGGCAAATTTGGGCTTTTTCTGGGACAGACAGATAATCGATATCGAAGAAAGCATTGGCTCTCATACCCCCCCCCCAACTCTCCTCTGCAGGTGATTGAGGAGCAGTCTCTGGCAGTGCATTCTGTGGGCTCTCGCTCTCTGCTGCAGTCCCGAAGAGATGGCCCTCCTCCTCCGTATCCTCCTGTGGAGTTTAAAGAGCAAGGCTCCCCCTGTATCCTGATGTGGGCTGAAAACCTCTCCGTCAGCCAGTTACGCTCGGGAAAGTGGGAGAGACACGATCTCACACCCAAAACCTTCGGGGAGGGAGGGTCTCCGGGACTGGTGGGCTCTTTTTGCAACGAGACACACTCCAGGTGGGCTCCAGTCATGAAATTTACCACAGAAACTCCTTTTGTAAATCAGGTTGTTTAGTTTTTTTTTTTTTTTTTTTAGAATTTTCGGTCTGTGTTTTTACTTCCGTGAAGTTGGTGCTCTTATGTCAGCATTTGAATTATTGTTGCGCTGTAATCTCCCTTTTACTGTAGTTTCTGTATCGTTCAATTTCAATTCATTCATTCATTCATTATCTGTAACTGCTTATCCAATTCATGGTCGCTGTGGGTCCAGAGCCTACCTGGAATCATTGGGCGCAAGGCAGGGATACACCCTGGAGGGGGCGCCAGTCCTTCACAGGGCAACACACACTCACACCTACGGACACTTTTGAGTTGCCAATCCACCTACCAACGTGTGTTTTTGTCACCCAGAGGAAACCCACGCAGACACAGGGAGAATGCACCACACTCCTCACAGACAGTCACCCGGAGGAAACCCACGCAGACACAGAGAGAACACAACACACTCCTCACAGAGTCACCCGGAGGAAACCCACGCAGACACAGAGAGAACACACCACACTCCTCACAGACAGTCACCCGGAGGAAACCCACGCAGACACAGAGAGAACACACCACACTCCTCACAGACAGTCACCTGGAGTGGGAATCGAACCCACAACCTCCAGGTCCCTGGAGCTGTGTGATTGCGACACAACGTGCTGCGCTACCATGCTGCCCAATTTCCAGTCACCGATTTCTTATATATATTTTTTTTTACAGGCTGGTCCTCAACTATGAAAATGTACTGAGCTACCGCAATTTCAAACTCATGTAAGTAATGACTTGAAATCCTCTGAATAAATATAGATCACACACACCCTGAGTGGCCTGGGTTTATGCCGTGTTGTCTTTGCAGATTCATCATGAGGCAGCGGCACTATAAAGTCTCGGCCCGGCGGTGGTTCACTATGGACACGGTACAGCTTGAGTACGACGGCAAAAAGGCTTCTTTCAATGCCAGCCGCAGCATCTATGCTCCCGCAGAGTACTCCTACAGTTGTGACTCTGTCTCTAGCTTCCGTGACCCTCAGCTCGTCCCGCGATCAGCCAAAGACAACGCTAACGAGTGGAGGATCTCCATTGATGACTTCCAGGTACAATTAAATAAGTATAATAAGCTGTGTTTGGTCAGAGTTAAGTTGCCACAGAGTCCTCTTGTTGTTTTTTTGTTTTAAAGATACTCCTGAGTGATATTACTGCTATCTGCTTTGGCCGTTTCAGGGTTCATCTCTCTCTATTACACCCCTCCAGCCTGAATTACTTATTGTTTTCTCCAAACCAGATCCAGGGCTTTAACGTGTCGGGGAAGAACTTTTCCTACGCCAGTGATTGCGCCAGTTTCTTCACTCCTGGGATCTGGATGGGGCTGCTCACCTCTCTGCTGATGGTGCTGGTTCTGACCTACGGCCTGCATATGATCATGCGACTGCACACAATGGACCGCTTCGATGACCCGAAAGGCCCAGCCATCTCCGTCCCCCAGACAGAGTGAAAGAGAAAATGAATTTGTCTCATCTTTTAAAACCTTTCCACGTTCCTTTAGGCTGTTTTCCCCAGGGTCACCTCCATTGATGGCCATGTGCTCTTTGACCGTTTGTGTCTGCATGGTACTTCATTTCATTGTGAGAATGAACAGAAGCCTTTCCATTCCACTCATCTCTCGCAGGTACATGCGTCTGCTTGTGTATTTATTACTTTTGTGTTCTTGGTTTGCGTTTTGATCCAGTGTTCTCAGAATAAGTGTTTACATTTTCACTCCAAGGATTGTAGGCTCATTCTTAAGACAGTTGCAGCAGGAAGGTTGTCCATTCCACCTCATCCATTTGATTCTGGAAGTGGGAAATTCCTCTGTAGTCACTGAGTGAGTTTGAGTTTCTGTATTGTACCTTAAATCTGTACCCAAAAAAAAGCAAATAACAAATCAAGACCTAATCCTGTAGACCATCTGCAGAGCACAGCTTTGTGTTGTTGTACTTTAAAGCATTGAATCAGTTCGTGAAGAACTTGATCATTAAAGGCCCCCTTTCGTAAAATTAGGAGTTGAGTTAGATGTAATATGTAAACACTGTTAAAATTTCAATACCCTGTCAGTACAGTCCATATATTAACAAATGGCTGCAAAAAGGCTTGTTTTGATTTCACTCTTTGTGACATCACAAAAAGCAGACATATTTACATATCTGCCTTTTCAGCCTAAAGCATTGTAGCCCCGCCCATTCATGCAGAAAATATTAACAAGACATAAATCAGCCTTAAAGGCACAGTAACAAAAGCAAATAGAAAGATCATTCCATATGTAATTAAACTGATCACGTAAAAAGTGATCCGTCTGCATTAGAGCTGAAAGATTAATCGTTATTGTAATTGCAGTTTGAAAGAGGAGCTGCGATTATAATTCAGGCTTTTGATTGGTCTAAATAAAACACTTGACTGAATGAGAGTCTGACACTCAACATTCAGCATTCAGAATTAAAGCCAGTTCTTCATGGTCTTCTTGGTTATAAAAACAGTTGAGGACCTTGTATTGTATTTAAAAACGATTCCAAATTTGCAATTATCGCAGTTGAAAGATTGCTCAAAAACAAATATGGAAGTAGATATTGTCCCAAAATCTTTCAGCCATTGGCATTCCAAAGTCACGTGTAGACCTCTGGGGAGAAGAATAGGATGCAAGAAAAATATAGCATATGGGCTCTTTAAATTAACAGTCAACATGAAATTGTTCATTGCATGTGCTCTACAGGACCGAGTGCTACAGCCTGCTACACCACTAGAGGTCAGAAGTGGATGTTGGGAACAGTTAGTTACTGTTGGTGCGCTTTCAAGGCACTTCAGACCTTTAAACACGGAAAAGAACAAAGGGATATATCTTTGAAAGCATGTGTGTGTATGAGCCCAGCCTCCCGGGCTGCACTACGTCATTTCTTTGTCCAACTTTATATGTTCTGGTACAGAGTGGGATTTGTTTTAAAGGGAAAGTAGAGAAAGCATAGTGTCTCATTGACTTTCTGCATTGACTTTACTGTGAATTTTGGTTTTTGTAGCTTCATAAGAAACTGCGAAATATTAAAGATGTGTAGTTTTTATTTACTTATCTGGTGTGGACATCTAGTGTAATATTAATATTATACTAAATATCTACAACAATAGATGTGAATACACAACAAACACGAGCAACAATATGTTAAATATACTCTCGAATGTTGTGTGAATCATTTCAGTGTGGAATTAAACCCTGTATGGAAAAATAATGGGTTTGGGTTGCATTTTTTTGATCTGTTTTCACACTGTTGTCTCGTTTATAAAGCTCCAGAAGAAAATAATTTTAAAAAATGAGCAAAATGTTTGATATATTAGTGTTTCAAAATGCTTTAATTTGTCGGTGATGTGGCCAAATACTAATAAGATAATGATAATCAAATAAATACACCATATGCATCACTGTATTTTTTCCAGAGGTGCTTATAAAATTCCAAAATATTGGAAAATAATAATCCCAGGATGGGCAACACGGTGGCATAGCAGGTACTGTTGCAGTCAAACAACTCCAGGAACCTGGAGGTTGTGGGTTCGATTCCCGCTCCAGGTGACTGTCTGTGAGGAGTGTGGTGTGTTCTCCCTGTGTCTGTGTGGGTTTCCTCCGGGTGCTCCGGTTTCCTCCCACAGTCCAAAAACACACGTTGGTAGGTGGATTGGTGACTCAAACGTGTCCGTAGGTGTGAGTGAATGTGTGTGTTGCCCTGTGAAGGACTGGCGCCCCCTCCAGGGTGTATTCCCACTTTGCGCCCAATGATTCCAGGTAGGCTCTGGACCCACTGTGACCCTGAATTGGATAAGGGTTACAGATAATGAATGAATGAATAATCCCAGGATCCTAATAAATGGTAGAAATACAGGAAATCTGGACTTTTTTATTTTGTGAAATTGAGACTACAGCTCTTAGGACTTGTGGAGAAATTGGAAATGAGTTTCTCCAGTTTTCCAGATGTGGAAAATGAATCAAATGTAGATAGTTCAGTACCATAACTACATCATAAAACATCACTCTGAAATTTCTGCCAATTGTTTATATTTGTCTGGTGGTGATAGTTGTTTACTGTTTGTATTCAAATACATAAAGTGATGCTTTGTGTGTTACATGATTCTCCCTGTATAGGCTAGTCTCCCCTGTCGTTGATGATGCTATTTTGGATTAGTGTGTATCATGACCAGAGGTCTTCCAGAATACAACATGGACACATGTCAGGACATCTCTCTCCCTGGTTGCTAAGAAACCGCTGGCCAATCGAAGGCATCTAAATGTGTCACGTGTTCAGCCTATGCTCTGGCGTTGAGCTCAGTAGGGACCACAGTGATGCAATGGCTGTCATTCACAGTGTCAGCAACAGAGGGTAATAACAGCAGCTTGTGTCCTCGGGGAGGCATCTACCTTTCCCTCATTAATATCCGTAAATCTATAAATAATAATATTACTAATATTAATATTTCTATTCTGTTTCTGTTTCCATACGTATTACCCCTTAACATTAAAACCACCTGCCTAATATTGTGTAGGATCCCCTCCTGCTGCCCTAACAGCCCTTACTCTTGAAGACCTGGACTCCACGGGAACTCTGAAGGCCCCAAGTCATGAGCAGCGGTCTTTTAAGTCCTGTAAGTTACAAAGGTGCCCTCCATAGACTTATTTGTTCAACACATCCTGCAGATGTTGAATGAATCGAGGTGGAGATTGGAAGGCAAGTCAACACCTTAAACTCTTTATAATGTTCCTCAAACCAGTGTTCCCTAAAATACAGTGTTTGCAGCGTGGCGCATTATCATTCTGAAGTAGGCCACTGCTTTTAGGGAGTCCCACTGCCCTGAAGGGGTGTACTTGGTCTGATACAATGTTCAGGGAGGTGGAACACGTCAAGGTAAGATCCACATGAACGCCACCACCCAAGGCTTCCCAGCAGAACATTGCTCAGAGCCCTGAAACATTCACACTGAAGTTATATGGAGGATTTCATCCCATACATTTCTGTGGCTGAATCCACAAAACATGGCAGCCAGTGAGAAAAGAACTTATATTCACTCATTAACTAAATAAATAAATAATGCACCAACCAGGAGTTGTTGGAATTGTATGGTAAAACTACAATTGAAAAAAGGAGGCTTTAGTGCCCTGTTGGAATCCTGTGGCACATTTGCAGATGTTGCAGCTGGGCCTGTAGATCCTGCACACTCTTAGGTTGCAGAAGCTGGCATCCCAGCTCTATCCAGTGAGATAACTGCTGGATTGGTGATAAATTTGGCAACACAGGCCAAGGAAATGTTGTAATTTGTGCTGTGTGAGCATTATCTTGCTGAAAAATCCAGTTGGAATCCCTGCCACGAGAAGCATCATTGAAGGATGTCCTGCACATATCGCTGAGCTGTTAGTGTCCCTCATATCACTACAAGACACAATACTGTTCCAGACTGTAGCAGTCCTGGTTTCTCGTGCATCAAAACAACCTTCGTGCTTCTCTCAGTCCAATAATGTACTCAAGGCGTCTATCAGTCAACAATCTCTCACGGAGAGGTACGCCACCCAAAAGTAGCCTCTGAGAGTCTCTTTATAGGGCAGCGATGAGTGGGGGGGTTTGATCAGACCACACCTGTAGTCATTCACACATCGGCCTGAGACGTAACTGCATGCTGAGATTTGCACCAGCACAGCTGCATGAATTCATTCATTCACTATCTGTAACTGCTTATCCAAGTCAGGATTCAGGATCTAGTTCTCACACACTCACACCTACGAACCCTTTTGAGTCACCAATCCACCTACCAACGTGTGTTTTTGGAGCATGGGAGGAAACCCACACAGACACAGGGAGAACACACCACACTCCTCACAGACAGTCACCCGGAGGAAACCCATGCGGACACAGGGAGAACACACCACACTCCTCACAGACAGTCACCCGCAGGAAACCCACGCACACACAGGGAGAACACACCACACTCCTCACAGACAGTCACCCGGAGGAAACCCATGCAGACACAGGGAGAACACACCACACTCCTCACAGACAGTCACCCGGAGGAAACCCACGCAGACACAGGGAGAACGCACCACCCACCTCACAGACAGTCACCCGGAGGAAACCCACGCAGACACAGAGAACACACCACACTCCTCACAGACAGTCACCCGGAGGAAACCCACGCAGACACGGGGAGAACACACCACAATCCTCACAGACAGTCAACCGGAGGAAACCCACACAGACACAGGGAGAACACACCACAATCCTCACAGACAGTCACCCGGAGGAATCCCACACAGACACAGGGAGAACACACCACACTCCTCACAGACAGTCACCCGGAGGAAACCCATGCGGACACAGGGAGAACACACCACACTCCTCACAGACAGTCACCCGGAGGAAACCCATGCAGACACAGGGAGAACACACCACACTCCTCACAGACAGTCACCCGGAGGAAACCCACGCAGACACAGGGAGAACACACCACCCACCTCACAGACAGTCACCCGGAGGAAACCCACGCAGACACAGAGAACACACCACACTCCTCACAGACAGTCACCCGGAGGAAACCCACGCAGACACGGGGAGAACACACCACAATCCTCACAGACAGTCAACCGGAGGAAACCCACACAGACACAGGGAGAACACACCACAATCCTCACAGACAGTCACCCGGAGGAATCCCACACAGACACAGGGAGAACACACCACACTCCTCACAGACAGTCACCCGGAGGAAACACACACAGACACAGGGAGAACACACCACACTCCTCACAAACAGTCACCCGGAGCGGGACTTGAACCCACAACCTCCAGGTCCGCGGAGCTGTGTGACTGCGACACTGCACCACCGTGACACCCCCTGGTTCTATTCATTTTTTGGTGAAAATGTGCTGAAAGTTTCAAAATTGAATTTATAAACTGCAATGGAACCCATTCATTCTTGGTTAAAAAAGGCAAACCATGCACTTCTTCTGTGCTGAAATAAATGCTCCCCTCTTCAAACATAACCCATTAATTTCAATTTATTTTCTAACACACTGAGACTGACCTTTAAAGTAAATCAAACATGCAAATACATAATGTCCAATGGTATGTAGACACCTGTATAAAAATATTAAATATGTCAGATTACCAAAAACAGGCCGCGTTCACACAGTTAAAAATACAGTTATTTTCTCATCGAGCTTAGATCTGGATCTCCTAAAGCAGGCGGGGAGTCGAGTGACAGTGACAGAGCTTCAGGAAGTATGACAGCATGTAGCAGTGTGTTTGTGTGATCTCTTTGGCACAACAGCCAAGCAATTAACCCTTATTAGCCTTCCTTTTTTGCTGACATCCCTGATCATCTGGGATCTGGTGCTTTGACAAAAATGCCTTGATTTATGAGCAGATGAAGACCGTTCTCTTACGTGTGTATTCCTGTCTACGAGGGACCTCTTTCAAATTGAGGTATTGTTTTCTTATACCTGTTATAGTTTAAGAAATTTAAGTCTCTACATCTATTTCCCACCAGAGACCAATCTAAAAGGCCCACAATGTCAAAATATTCAGATAATCCTGGTCTCCAGCATCCTGAGAACATCAAGTCCCCACAAAGCATGAATACCCCCACCCTGGTACACGCACACTCTCTCCCCCTGCTGTTCCACACTACCATCCGCTGTGGATGTGATGCTCTGCCTGTGGCTGTAACACAGCGGTGGTTCTTTCCTGTGTCTCTGCATTAATCCTCCCAGAGCTCCACATCTGTGTCTCTGATCACGTGCAGCAACAGATCATACACACTCCACTGCTCACACAAAACACACACACTGCTCTCAACCACTCATGCACTGTCATTACACACACATACACAGTCCTGTCTCCATGGTTTCAGGGGACATTATAGCCTTACCGTACCCTTAACCCTAGCTACCGTTACGACTTGCCGGAACCTACCCTAACCCTAGTGCTTACCTAACCTTACTTTAAACCTAAACTTAATCTTTTTGTCCAAGTAATGAAGACAAGTCCCCACAATGTGTTTGTAAACTGATTTGGAACACACACACTGCTCCCAATCAGTCAAGCTTTGCTCATACACACACACTCATTTTCTGCTCACTCTACTCCTATTCTGCACACACACACTCTGCTCACTGGAGCCTTCAGCTTTTCTGTGTTCAGCTCAACAGCCATGAATCTGTGACTCAAGCTCGCAGTGTGAACTACTATTTAGTTAAAACATCTTGGCCCCCATTTTCTACATGAAAATGAAAATGAATGAACAGGCCTCATTTTGTGTGTTTTTCTTTCCCCAGTGTTTGCACTTTAAAGCCATCCCACAATGACTTTAGTGTCATTAAAACTCTTTTAACTCATTTGTTAAAGCAAACAGTCTAACTTTTACAGACAGACCCAGCCCCACCCTGCACTGGATCTAACAGACCATCTAGGGTTGGGGGTATGTCTAGGGTGACCAGATCTGAGATGCAGAAAAAGAGGACACGGGGGGGATTTCCTTTTTAATTCATCCGAGAACTTACATTTATGTTTCGGCATAGCTGCTCGAGATGAGGGTAGGTACATGAGCTTTGCCTGACGTAAACAAGGACTACTGACGTGCAGACTGACCAATTAAATGTTTACAGAGAAGGTTATCGACCAATAACGGTAGCTCTACAGTCAGACCGTCCAATCAGAAGATTTTAGGCTACTTCACCACGCCCCCTTCTCACTCAAGCGAACCAATCGGAGTAGGGGAGGGCGGGACTAGTTTGTGAACGAAACTTCTCGAAATTCTATGTAAGCTCTAGAGAAACAAAATTCTGCCCGGACATTTTTTTAAGTCTAAAAAAGAGGACGTCTGGTCACCCTAGGTATGTCCCCAAACCTGCTAAGTTGCTTGGGGACAGTGGAGACATCTCATAACACATCGCCACCATCTACTACCCAATTAACTAATGACACAGTACTAAGAGAACACCACACAACATGAACAACAAGTAACTGGGGTCATGCAGCATCATGGGAACTACTCTTACAAGCCCATACCCACCACCCAGGGAGCACACTGTCCTTCAGCACATATGGGTCCTCAGCAAATGCCACAATATGGGTTTGTCCCAAAACCTAGTGAGCTGTCGGTCTAGAGAGCATTTTACGTAACCTCCGACACATAGGCTGTCCCGATTCTTAGATACATCATTATGCTGCCTACTAAGATATCTTAAGTTGGCCGAATGTTAAGGCAGCATCAAAACCTTCCTTAGCGAAGGCAATCCCAGGATGCAGACCCTATGTTGTTTGTTGTGGATGTGAACATATGTTTTTAATTCAGAACATACACACAAAAAATTGCAACAAGAAAGAGTTGTTGGAGTCAAACTGAGCTTTATATGCGTAAAGTGATTACAGCAAAAGCTTGGGTTTATTGGAGAAAACTGTACAATTCAAAGGAGGCATTAGTGACTTGTTGGGTCGCCTCTAGCTGAAAAATGACTTACGTTTGGTCATGGAGGCATACAGGCTCTGTATGGCATCCTGTGGCACATATTCCTACATATGTTACAGCTGGGACTGTAGATCCTGCACACTCATAGGTTGCAGAAGCTGGTGTCCCAGTGGGTCCCATAAAAGCTGGATTGGTGATAAGTCTGGATAAGGAACCATCGTAATCTGGTGGAAACATTCCTGAGAAACCACAACTAGAGGTGTCAGACTGTCGCATGCAATGGCTCCCAGATCATCACACAAACAGTTGGAGAATTGTGTCACTTCACAGCAAAGGCAGGACTGAAGAACACCCCACAATCTTGGTCACTACAGCCTAGACAGATTTGTCAAAATGACATTGCTGCTTCTCTCAGTCCAATGACGTGCCCCCTCTCAAAGTCTATCAACTGGGCAAAATACCTACGAGTGAGTCATAGAGGTGATTAGCAGTTCTCACCAAGAGGTATGCTATCAAATAATAGTCTCTGAGTCTTTTTATAGGGCAGAGGAGGGAAAGCATTTTTACACGCTCTTGTGGCAAGACCCAGTGTCTAATCAGACCACACCTGTAGTCGTTTACATATCGGCCTGAGGCATAACTGCATGGCAAGTTTCGCGGCAATCCGGGAGCATTATTTTTGTCGCTGAGTTTCTAAACAATTTGTTGGACCAAAGGAACACTTGACTCTGTCCAGCCTCAATCACACAGTATGCAGTATGTAAATGGCCAGATATTTGTAGAATCTATAGGATATGAAGTACAGAACACTGGGTCTCTTTCCACCTGCGGACACTATTACCTTGTTGTGTTTATTGAGCCGTGAAAGCACTCAGGCTGTATCTGCTGCTCCGTGGAGATGATGGATCTCTCCGTAGACTCAGTAAACTGAGGGAGGGAGGCAGATCCAGGGCTGTAATCGAACACACTTAGAGCAGGTCATCTGTTTCTGTCCTCTCTTTCCCTACACACGTCTCTATCTGTGAGGCCCTGCACACGGGAACAATGAGTTACTGGGAAACGAGAAGAGTCCAAAATTGTGAGCAAAATTAGAAATGTTGTTGCTTAACAAACTCCAAAAAAAATTTGAGAACAGTGGCGTGTTTACCACTGCCTTACATCATCTTTCCTGAAACTCTTTAATCATTTGGGAACTGAGGATTCTACTTGTCGCAGTGTTGCACGTGGAATTTTGGCCTGTTCTCCCAAGACTTCTCCTCTTCATGATGCTCCACAGGTGAGCAATCTGGACTGCAGACCGGTCAGTGACATACACACACATACTCTATCTATGAAGTCAGGTTGATGTAGCAGTTTGTCTTACTGAAATAACCATGGACTTCTTGGGAAAACACATTGTCTTAATGGCAGCATACGTCTATCCAAAATCCATATAATACAGCTCCACATCCAAATCCCTTATTCCAAAGGCATTGAGGTTCCCTCATACTGTGTCAGATGTTGGCTTTGGCACCTTACATCAGTAACAGTCTGAATGGTCCTTTTCAAATTTGAATTAGCCTTCAAGACGTCCATAGTTGTTTTTTGATTTTGATTCAAATTTGAAAAGGACCATTCTAAGATGAGATTTACAATCATGCACCATAACCATTTTTAAAGTATGGCACAAAGTGGTGAACCATGATCCCTCGTTGCTGCAAAGATCCAGCTTTTGGTGGATGCTCCTTTTATACTTCTTATATTCATCTGCTTATAGTCGAGTGTTTCAAAATGGTGGAAATTAAATATTTTAAAAGCCGGAAACAGGGTTTGCATAAAGCAGGTTGTCATGATTACATTATACTGTCAATCAAAGTCTTCAAAGAAAGGCAGCGCAATAAGAGCCCATTGTTTTCGTCATCAAAGTGAAACCAAAACATACAAGACATATGTCTTCATAAAGCCAGGCTTTTATTCTGGTTTCTCGCTGTTCTCATTGTTCTGAGCAGAGTCTCAATGAAGCTGCATGGAGCAGAAGCCCAGAGCAGGAATGAAAGGTGGGAGGACTGTTCTCTCAACTCAATCTGAGTTTGTATGTACTTCAACACAGTTCTGCAACATGATGAAACATTTGTGAGCAGAAAAGAACCTCCTGTTAAAAAATGTAATCAAAAGTGGTCCATATCAGCGGCGATTGCTCTAAGACTGAAAGGGAAGCTCAGCTTCCCCTAAAATATCAAAAAATAAGTGATCAAATATATACTGTTGTGTGTACATGTCATTGAATAAATGTGCACTACAACGCGCTCAACTTTTGTTCAGAATCAGCTTCTTATCACTGGTAAAGACGCGGCTTTCCTCTCAATCATTCCCACAGCTTCACGGTGCTTTAAACGCATCCACAGAGTTCAATAGCGAAGCAGCGAAGTGCAGCAAAACGAGACGAGTCATTGGATAAATGCTGGGCTTTGTCCCGCCCATCGGACGCTCAGCGTCTCTGGGGGTTTATGGGCCAGTGGGCTGGCCTCGGCTGGCCCGGACGCTCAGCTTCTGCATGATGATTGGATGATCTGTCTGAGGCTGAATCCCTTTTTGATTGACAGCGAAATGAGCGAATCAGCGATCCTTTGGTGTAAAGATCCGTGGGAGCACAGGCGGACACACTTCACATGGGCCAAGGCCGTTTAAGCAGCCTAGCTCTGCTGGCCATTGAGAGGACACTAGTCAAGTCCCTGGAAAAGACGCCTTGTTGGTACGACAGGGTCACAGATCATTTTCTTAAAAAGAAACGGAGGGTAGAATTTACGTATAAATAAACCGACACATTTTATGATGTAGGCTGAAATTGAGCTTCCCTTCCTTGAAAGACCAGCATACCAATCAGCCATAACATTAAAGCCACTTCTTATGTCTAGACTGAGATCATTCTCTGTGCTGTAGTGACATTGACGTGGTGGTGGTGTTGTTAGTGTGTGTTGTGCTGGTACGAGTGGATCAGACACAGCAGTGCTGCTCGAGTTTTTAAACACTGTGCCACTCACTGTCCACTCTGTCCACTCCTACCTAATTTGTCCTTCATCAGTGGACACAGGACGCTGTTGCCTGAATATAGCACTGCTTACTTCCTGCCTGGCTCCAAAATTTACATAGTGCAGTTTCTGTAATGCTGAGCCCGGAATAGCAACAACAGAGGCTCAGTGGAGCATCACAATGATTTTGAAGCTGTATCTTTAAAGTAAAAACACTACCTAGCATTGAATTCATAATAAAGACTGAAATGAAGTGTGAACATTCATAAATGGTGCTCATTATCACGGGCAGCAAGGGTGCATTGAATTGTGCTCTCCACATTTAGCTGAAACGCTCCTCAGTGTGGAAGTGATTTCTGTTTACGCTGCTAGCCTTGCTGTTTCTAGCCTCACGTCCAAGCCATGCTTAAAATCAGCCCGCTCGCTTGTGAGATTGGATTTAGACTCTCTTCCAAGTTCACTGCCTTGTGCACTGTATGGCCACAGGTTAGTGGACACCTGCTCATTCTACATTTCGTCTGAAAACCAGGGTATTAATCAGGACTTTGCACCAGTGACAGCTTCTGCTCTTTTGGGAAGGATTTACACGAGACACTGGAACATTTCTGTGAGGTCACAATGTCATTCAGCCATGAGTCCAGTTCTGGATCACTAACACCATGTGAACACCACACCATCTCACATGACTGACCAATCCTGATGCATCTCCTACTGTAAAAATAGGAGGTTTTGCTCTGAGAGCAGTGAAGTTTAACAGATGCATATGTCTTTTTCGGCTTGACTCATTACATGCTGGTTCCTGTAAGTGTGGTCAGCTCTGTTGCCTTGTTTGTTTCCTGTTCATACACCGACAGCAGCCCACTTCCATTTAAATCCACCCTTCACGCCTCAGCGCCTGTGAGACTCTCCAAACACAAACAAAAATATCTCCCAGGGTCAGTACGAAGCGACAAAAATCAAATTTACACGATCTCCACCCCCTGCCGTCTCCCAAAATGGAGTTGACCAGCCAGGACTTGTCTGGTGTCTGAAGTTTGCTTCTTTAGTTTTGCACTGGAGCCAGGAGACTATCGCAGCTAACAACTCACTGAAGTAAATTCATTCCATTCGGGTACATCAGTCATAACTTTATCACCACCTCCTTGTTTTTACACTCAATTAATCATTCTCAGTGCTGCAGTGACACTGACGTGGTGGTGGTGTGTCAGTGTGTGTTGTGCTGGTGCTTGTGCGAGTGGATCAGACACAGCAGTGACTGCTGGAGTTTTTAAACCCTTCACCCTGTCATTGCTGGACTGAGAACAGTCCACCGACCAAATTATCCATCCCACAGCGTCCTGTGTTCACTGATGAAGGGCTAGAGGACGGCCGACACACACTGTGCAGCGACAGATGAGCTACTGTCTCTGACTTTACATCTACAAGGTGGACCAACGAGGGAGGTGAGTGGACACAGTGTTCAAAAATGTTCCTGTTCTGTGGTGGTCCTGACCTATTGAAGAACAGGGTGAAAGGGGGCTAATGAAGTATGCAGAGCAACAGGTGGATTACAGTCTACAATTGTTAATGTTTTAACAGAAAGTTCATGTTGCTCAGTTAATCACCAGATATTCCTGATATACCCTCTATAGCACAATTATAGTCTTGTGTGCCAGTGCCATGATTAGATTTGCTGAGAGTGTGTTTATTTTAAAGAGATTAACAAGTAAATAAATAAAAAAATGGTTCCAAAGACCACACCTGTGGATTGGCACTGCAGAAACTGCGTTATGTAACTTCTGAAGGTGAGCAAAAAGTGTGTGAATGCACATGAATAGCACCACAATGGTATATTTATCAGTAGAAACTTCTGAGTGTTCAAAAAACCATTTCAAATTGGGAGCAGGTGAATAATAATACACCATGGTGATCGCCAGTATGGATATTTAACGAATGGACATTGAAATCTACTTTTTCCCCCCAAACAAAAGCCAGCTGAACACGTCATAACTTATCAGTAGGAACTTCTGAGGAGGACATGAGGGCAGCATAATAGCTAGCAAGGCAAGAGCTAGCATGATCTTAGCATTCACAGTTCGCAAATTAGCATTGTGTGTGAAGGTTTGTCTTACATTTAGTCAAGTCAAATTTATTCGTGTACTGCTTTTTATGATCTGATGGTGTCACAAAGCAGCTTTACACTAACTGAGAATTGAGCTGAAGATGTGTTAGCATTAGCCTGAGTTTAGCACTGCTAGCATGAGGAAAGTACTTTTTATGAAGATTCTGACACAGTAGTCAAGTGCAGTCTGGCAGAAAAAATAAGAGAAAAAAGACGTGATAAGGTGAGCTCCATAATGTGGAGGTGAGGTGAGCTTCCTGATAATGGAGTAATAAAAGTATTAAAAAGACTGTCAAAGTCTTTCTTTCTCTCTCTCTCTCTGTTTCTCTCTCGCTCTCTTTCTCTCTCTCTCGCTTTCTCTTTCTCTCTTGCTCTCTTTCTCTCTCTCTCTCTCTCTTTCTCTCTCTCGCTCTCTTTTCGCTCTCTCTCTCTCTCTCTCTCTCTCTCTCTTTCTCTCTCTCGCTCTCTTTTCGCTCTCTCTCTCTCTCTTTCTCTCTCGCTCGCTCTCTCTCTCTCTCGCGCTCTCTTTTCGCTCTCTCTCTCTTTCTCTCTCTCTCTCTCTCTCTCTCTCTCTCTCTCTCTCACTCTCTCTCTTGCTCTCTTTTCGCTCTCTCTCACACTCTCTCTCTCTCTCTCTCTCTCATAAAAAATGACAGCGTTCTGCTTCTACCCTTCTGGATTTACACAAGATATCTTAACATTGCTGTGAGGATTTGGTTGCACCTAACCAACATCATAAAGATTAGCGAGGTCAGACGCTGATGTGGGATGATTAGTTGTGGATCACATCTTTAAATACATCTTTAACTCGTCCTAAAAGGCTTTGGCTTGTAATTCATTCCCTCTCCCAGAACATGGTTCACGGAGAACACTGCACCCCAGCCCAGTGGGCACTGACCATGACGGCTCATGTGCATCTCAACAGCTTATGTATTAGACCACCTACTTGGATGAAGAAGAAGAAAAAAAACATGCGTTCAAGCAATAAATAAAATGCACAATATTCAGATAGTAGTGCTCATTACATATACAATCATGTCCTAGCACATATGTCCCCATCGTATAAGCAGCATTGTGGTGGATCTGGTAGGTTTTCTTGACCTTGTTTACAGTCATCTACTCTGAGAAAAGCAGCGTGGATTGCATCATTCCTGACGAAGCACAAACAGCTCGGCTTTGGCCAGATGCTTGAGGTGCCGCTCAGAGGAAGGAGCTTCACAACATCTGCTGGGGGTTCATTCTTATTCACCACATTCAGAACGTAGCGTTAGATCCCCTCAGTGCTGCCTCTGAGCCAGAGTTCTGAAAATAGCCGGAACTGAACCTCAACTCTGTTTTTGTCCTGATTTGACTCCGAAAAGAACATCTCCTGAGGTGAGGATGGACCTTGTGGTTACTGCTGTCGTGTACCGATGTTGGGTGATTAGTCCTAGATCACCAACACCACTCCAACTCATCCCAGAGGTTTTGGATGGAGCTACATCACTTGTTTCACCACCCAAAGCTGAGTTTTCTTATCGACCTCCTGGATTGAGCTCTGAGATATGTTTAATTAAATGTAATACATGGAAATGGTCTACAACGAGAGTGAACCCGGGACCTAACAATATGCCAATGTAGGCAAACAGACTACTGGGTCAAGAGTAAAGCAAAGACACATGGAGGAGTGCCACCATCTGTTGGAGCTAGAGGCTGAAGGAATAAAGGCCAATCTCTCCATCCGGCACCACACACAGCATTCTGCTTTTCCTTAGTGTCAAAAACTGGGTTAGCAGTGTGAGGACAATCCGTCAGGGAGTACACTCTCAGGAAAAGTCACTGTGGTGGTAGATTTTGCTGTCCAACCACATTTTTTTATTAATTGTTTTATTAAGTTGTGCTAACGTTATACACCTCGTTTCATCTCCAGGATTTGCATTGTGTTCTTTTGTTTTCCTCAGTTCTATAATTCATTCATTCATTCATTATCTGTAACCCTTATCCAATTCAGGGTCGCGGTGGGTCAAGAGACTACCTGGAATCATTGGGCGCGAGGCGGGGAATACACCCTGGAGGGGGCGCCAGTCCTTCACAGGGCAACAAAGACACACACACATTCACA